>NC_056737.1:1054584344-1054679344 GCF_019279795.1 Protopterus annectens | reverse complement strand
GTTGCAGGAAGCCAGCATTTAGCAGAAGGCAGGAAAGATAAAGGAGGCCAAGGTAAGTGGGGGGTCTCAGGACTCTTCAGCTGGACCTTCCACAGGCCAGACAGCTGCAAGGGATTGTTGCCAGGGGACTTATCAACCTGGCAATGGCTCCTTGGCAGATTATAAGGCAGCGCAGAGGAACTGAGGAAATGATGTTGCGGATAAGATTACTCAGCAGGGCCGGATATCGAAGTTAAGAAATGGCCTCCCTGAAATTCCTGCCTTGCGCACATCTCAAAATAATTGGCTTCAATTAGTAAGGGTCATTAGCCGTAATTGGCAGTAATTGGCAATAAACACATGGCTGTGGCCATTTAATCCACCTGATGCCTTTGTGTTTTTATTAAGCATAACAGTGACTTGATGTAAAATGATGACAGTAATGCAAAATGGATTTACAGTGTACTAACCTGGTTATATAAGTGTGCTTCAATGGCAGTGATGCAAAATGATTTATTGTGCTGAAGTGGTTATATAGGTGTGGTACATGGGTTAGCATCCTGAGGCACATCAATGGTCGTGGGTAAATTGCTTTGACAAATTATGAATAATTGATTTGCTATTTCTTAGTAAAGGCAGGTAGAGCTGCAACAATCTGGGGCAACAGGTTGTACATACCAGTTTTAAGTCCTTTGAGTGACAGAAACAGGGAAGAGCAGCATATTTACTGGCTGGCACCGAGCACCATTTTTTTGAGGCTGCCACCATTTGCCATATTGTGTTTGCATTCTTGTTGCAGTCTGTTGGCAGTCATCATTTATATCTGGCAGTTAGTACAGCATTCTTTCAGAGACTGCTCCATTTACCATGTTGTGTTTGCATTCTTTTTGGAACCTTTCAGCAGTCGTAATGTATATCTGTCAGTTAGTACAGAGGATCAAGTCTGTGGGCTGTTAATGAGCTGCTTCCTGTAGTCCAAAGTTTGATTCTTTCATTCTCCATTTTCTTACTGTGTGACTTTTACTTAACCAAACATTGCTCCCAGGGTTACACTTGGAAAGGTAACCTTTTTCCCATGGGCTTAAGTGTTTAACAAGTTAAAATAAAACACTTGGGTAGCTTTAAATAAGTTTAAATGTATGGTGATAGCTCAAGTTTTCCAGCTAAAAGAATGACAGATGTAGATAATGCGTGTTTATTGTTGGGAGGGGGAGGCTGCTGTTATGAATAACCTTTGGTAGTTAACATTTGACAGGACCAGTTACATTCTGTGCTACACTCTTGGTGTGCATGGTGTTAGATACAGTTGTTGTTGTCTTTTGTTTTTTCCCATTTAGGGGTCGCCGCAACGAAACGCCGGTCTGCTAATGATTGGCAGTAGATTTTCATGAATGCCGAGGTGCCAGCTCGACGTGCAACCTTCAACAAAGGCACACCCATTTACACATGTCTTTCAAACGCCCACCCAACTCTGGGTAGGACATGCAGACTCCACACAGAAGGCACTCCCCACACTCCAGCCGGGAATCGAACAGGAGAACCTCTTGCTGTGAGGCAACAACGCTACCGCTGCACCCCCGCTGTTAGGTACAGTGGTGATGGTTATTAATAGGATGTTCTCAATGTCCTACTTCCCTTCTTTCATTAAGTTTTTCTCCTTTAAATGGTTGATAGTGGGCATCTCAGTATTCATTTTGGTTTTTAAAAAAGGAAATCAATGTTTTTCCATCCTATTTCTTTTGTGAGCTCTCAGTAATCTGCCAGTGACAAGTACAAGACATTTATGCTGCTCTTTTATGTTCCAGATTTTCACACTCTGATATAAGCAGAGGGATTTCAGTGTTCTGCAGTGTGTTAGGAATTATAGAGTCATGGGGGTGGTGAAAAATAATTTTTCTGGAGTCTGTCTTCCAATTCTTGGGAGGGGAGTATATGAAATTTGTAGTTGTCCCTTCATTTTCTAGGTGCTCCCCAGCTCCAACGGGACATAAAACATTTGTCTGACATTCTTGTGTGCTTACCAGTCAGATGTATGAGACTTGTCCATTTTGGTTTTAGATTACAGCATTTATAAGATGTCTTCTCCTCTGACCTAAGAGCACTGTCTAGTTAAGTAAATTGTACTGAGCTTTACAGTATGGAAATAGAAAACTTGGTGAGTCACATCCAAGACTTACAGATGAGGGAGGCTGTTTTACTGGTTTGTACACAGCAGCTGTTATGGGACAAGATGGCTGCTTTTAGTGCTGTTCATAGTACTGCCACTACAAACTTGAACAGTCTCTGGCCATTGGGCAGGGAAGTGGACCGTGGAATCAAGCATATTAAGGATTCTCATCTGGACTTGGTACTTGTACGTTAGTCTGTTTATGGCCATCATTTTAGGTTGTACTGCATTGTTACACTACATTGTCTTTAGATGTAGAAGCTGCCAATTTAATTACATACATTAAAAATGTGCAGCGTCTTCGCAGTAACCAATGCAGGCAGTACTTGAAGTATAAAAATCCTTTATTCACACTTAAACAAGTTAAGCGCTTTCATCACCAAGTGACTTCTTCAGAACAATTTCATTAATAAAATGCACATCCCTTTATACTCAGTAAGTGTCACATGATAGTAATTACAAACAATTAACATCCTACATTAAATAATTATCTATATTAATTAAAACCTGCTCCTTAATAGTACTGACTGCTGCATACTGTTAAGAACACCCTAGCCATCAAAACATTTACTAATTTTATACATTAATATTGCTAAAAAGTATTAATTCTATTCTATATTTTGACATAAAAATGCATATTGATATAATGCATGTAAGTAAAATGTACCTACTTTCTAAACATTGTACAATACCCTATCCTGTCTTAAAAAGCTTTTGCTCTACACCACATTTCTAACCCCTCCTTTTTTATCACAACTTTCTTGCCGTGCTACATAAGTTACTGCACTCCCCTTTACCTTTATATTACTACCTACAGTTGTCCAATATGGGTTTGATAGATATGTGGTCATTTATTCCCGGGTAAACTGAAGCATTTAATTTTATTTGCCATCTTACCTCCTTGTCACTCACAGCCTTTTTCAGGTCACCCCCTCTTATTTTTTCCTCAACTACTTCCAAAATTCCAAATTTGAATGAAGAACAGCCCACACTATTTTTTATATGCCTCCACAGGGCATTATTTTCATCTTTCTTCCTTATACTATAATTATGGTCGTATATTCTATTCCTCAAACAACGAATAGTTTTTCCTACATAATAACATGGGCACTGGGAGCAACAAGCCAGGTACACTAAATTCTTGGTCCTACAATTTCCCTTGGCAAAAGTAATTTTAACTTTATTATAGTTCATTAAAGTGGTATCCTTTTCTTCCATTATGTAATGACATTGCTGGCAAGTCCCACATTTTTTGGTTCCCCCATTATTTCCTACCTTATTTACATTTGTCTTTCTCTCCAATAACCCTTTCAAGTTGGAGCCATTTTTATGTACAAAGTTAGGTCCGGTCCCTACTATCCTAGATATTTCACTGTCAGCTTTTAGTACCGTCCAATTTCTTTGTATAATATCCTTTATCTCCCTACAATGAATTGAATACTGAAGGACACAAGCCTTCTTGAACTTATTGTCCATCCTTCCTGCTTTCTGGTCCCTCTTACCTACATTTGAACTATCGGACCCTGCTCCTAGAAGTGGCTTATATTTTCTTCCCCATTCCTTCCCAACATACTCACTAATGTCATTAACCATATACTCAGGGTACCCCCTTTCTATAAAATATTTTTTTACCCTCTCAAGTTCATCCTTCAAGTCATTTCCATTAGATGTCATCCAGCTACCCTGATACATTGCCCTTTATGATGTTCCTTTTTTGAACCCAAGGATGATTACTCGAAAAATGCAAATAATTGTTGCTGAAGGTTTCCTTCCTGTATATGTTTGACTTGAATTCCCCGTTTACCAATGTAATCCTCACATCCAAGTATGGAATGGTAGTCCTGTTCTTATTAAATGTGAACTTGAAGTTCTTACTACAAGTGTTGAGATATCCACAAAACTGTTCTAACTCATCATAACTTCCCTTCCATAATACAAAGATGTCGTCCAAGAAACGCAGGTAACAGCTCATCAGCTTATACCATTCCGACTCAAAGATATATTGTTTTTCCCAATCATACACTACGAGGTTAGCATATATGGGGGCACAGGCGGCCCCCATGGCTACTCCCTTAATCTGTTGATGGTACTCCCCCTCGTAGAAAATATAATTGTGGGCCAAAACTGTCTCCATATACTCAAGTGCCAGTATACTCTTATCACCAGTCACTACCCCTAGACTGTGTATACTCTCATGGAACCTCAGTAAGCCTTCCTCCTTGGGTATATTAGAAAAGAGGTCTATGACATCTATGGTAACTAGCCAATTGACTCCTATGGCCAACTCCGAATTTAGCCTCCCTAGAAAGTCCCAGGAATCCCTTACCAAATGGGGTATTTTCTTCAATGATGGTTTGAGCCACTTGTCAATTATCTTCCCAAAGGGGAAGGTCTTGCTCTGGCTGCCTGAAATTATAGGCCTAAAGGGGGGGTCTTGTATGTCCTTATGGACTTTTGGGATACCGACAATGGTTCCTATTATAGGATTCTCAACTTTCAAAAACTTATACTGGTCCATATCTATTCTTTCCTCAATTAATAAATCTTCCAACATCATGTCTACTTTGTGATATCCTATATGTACCTCGTTTCTAGAGGAAATCACATATTTACCAGATTTCAATAACAGGTCCATTATCTTGTTTTTGTAATCATTAGCTGGAAAAAGTACAGCCCCTCCCCCCTTGTCCGGTTTCATAATCCGTATACTCATGTCCCCCTGTAATTCTTTCAAGGTAGCATGCTCTTCCTTAGTTAGATTGAATCTCTTCTTAGTGTGACTCTTTTTACTATAATTGTATATGTCATGTATTACAAGTTTCTCAAAGGTGTCCAATAACCTGTCAAGGGGTGGTGTATATGTACTTGCTGTTCTAAACTCATTATGTACCAACTCGTTCCCATGATATTTCACATCTAAATTCATTTTTCTCACAAATTTCTTTACATCCACAATACTGTCCACTGTATTAAACGGAACATGGGGTATATATTTCATCCCCTTACTAAGAAGTGTAAAATGTTCCTTCCTTAATTGAACATCTGTGTAATTGTATATAAAAAAATTCTCAAATGAACTAACAATTTCATTCACCTTGACTATTTTTGGGGCGCTACCATTAGGGACTACCTCATTTACCTTCTTCACCTTCTCCCTCTCCCTCCATCGTCCATCCCTTCCTTGATTGTACATCCTTCGTTCCCCCTCCATTTCCATTCCATCTTCTAAAAAATCCCTATGATTAGGTTGATTGTATCGTTTAAAAGAATCATTATTTTCATAATTCTTATACCTATTCTGTTTTTGGGGCCAAAAGGAATTTCTATTACTAAAGTGTTTTCCATAGCCCCCCTTCCCCTTGTCATCATTGAATTTTTCACATCCAACATTGTGTGCATTACTTGGTACTTCTTTTTTCTCCCATTTATACACTTCTCCCTTCTTGTACTGTTCCCAATCCCTGTTAAATTTGTTGCATTTGCGTTCAAATTGCTTTTCAATGACGCCTGCAACCCAGTTAAACTGTGATTCGTAGTACATCTCACATTCATCATATACCAGGTCATTCACTATCGTATTATTCAATTCATCTAACTCATTCAACAATACACATATCCGTTGGTCATTACACTCAATTATAAACTTCATAAATGACAGTCCAAACCCATCAAATATTTGTGGACTGTTCCTGGTTTGTACTGTGTTATTTAGTTGTGGAGCGGGGATGGACTCGCTCGACGAATTGCCATCAATTTTTTCCCCTAGACGCGAGGAGTTAAGGGGAATGCAATCCGAAATGGCAATAATGAAGGGGGAGCTTACGCGACTGATAGAGATGATGTCTCAACCTAACCCAAGGGTTGTGAACGCTATTCCGGTGACGTCGACGTGCGGGAGGAGCAGACGCGAGGGCTGTGAGGAGACGGAGGGTGTCAGCCATGCTGGTAATGAGACGGATCATCCAGAAAACAACCGGTCGAGGTCGGAGGAGATTGGTGAACATCGTATTCCTCTTACAACAAGGAGAAATGGATCGGAGGGGGATTTTTGTTCGTCTGGTGCCAGGCCCAAGCGGACAGTTCCTAAAAAAACCTACGCATTTTCGGCGTATGGGAAAGAGAAAGGTACTGTGAAAACACTACCCTCCAGCAATGGACAGGGGGGTAGGCGGTTTAATTTTAACACATTTTTGGACAGTCAATTTGAGTTTGGGGACACCGGAGGATGTGTTATTAACAATAACAATGATGACGTGCTTGGTGAGCAGAGTTTGAAGGACATTATTTTTCTTTTTGGAAAGAAGTTGAAGGTTTTGAAAAGCCTTCAACTTGATAATAAATACTTAAAGAGCTGTATTGACAATGGAATAGTACCCATGGGCCTTAGATTTTTTAAGGTTCCTATGGGTGTAATACTAGATGAAAATAGAAAAAAAGAATGTTCTAAGTTATTTGATGGGTTTGGACTGTCATTTATGAAGTTTATAATTGAGTGTAATGACCAACGGATATGTGTATTGTTGAATGAGTTAGATGAATTGAATAATACGATAGTGAATGACCTGGTATATGATGAATGTGAGATGTACTACGAATCACAGTTTAACTGGGTTGCAGGCGTCATTGAAAAGCAATTTGAACGCAAATGCAACAAATTTAACAGGGATTGGGAACAGTACAAGAAGGGAGAAGTGTATAAATGGGAGAAAAAAGAAGTACCAAGTAATGCACACAATGTTGGATGTGAAAAATTCAATGATGACAAGGGGAAGGGGGGCTATGGAAAACACTTTAGTAATAGAAATTCCTTTTGGCCCCAAAAACAGAATAGGTATAAGAATTATGAAAATAATGATTCTTATAAACGATACAATCAACCTAATCATAGGGATTTTTTAGAAGATGGAATGGAAATGGAGGGGGAACGAAGGATGTACAATCAAGGAAGGGATGGACGCATGGAGGGGAGAGGGAGAAGGTGAAGAAGGTAAATGAGGTAGTCCCTAATGGTAGCGCCCCAAAAATAGTCAAGGTGAATGAAATTGTTAGTTCATTTGAGAATTTTTTTATATACAATTACACAGATGTTCAATTAAGGAAGGAACATTTTACACTTCTTAGTAAGGGGATGAAATATATACCCCATGTTCCGTTTAATACAGTGGACAGTATTGTGGATGTAAAGAAATTTGTGAGAAAAATGAATTTAGATGTGAAATATCATGGGAACGAGTTGGTACATAATGAGTTTAGAACAGCAAGTACATATACACCACCCCTTGACAGGTTATTGGACACCTTTGAGAAACTTGTAATACATGACATATACAATTATAGTAAAAAGAGTCACACTAAGAAGAGATTCAATCTAACTAAGGAAGAGCATGCTACCTTGAAAGAATTACAGGGGGACATGAGTATACGGATTATGAAACCGGACAAGGGGGGAGGGGCTGTACTTTTTCCAGCTAATGATTACAAAAACAAGATAATGGACCTGTTATTGAAATCTGGTAAATATGTGATTTCCTCTAGAAACGAGGTACATATAGGATATCACAAAGTAGACATGATGTTGGAAGATTTATTAATTGAGGAAAGAATAGATATGGACCAGTATAAGTTTTTGAAAGTTGAGAATCCTATAATAGGAACCATTGTCGGTATCCCAAAAGTCCATAAGGACATACAAGACCCCCCCTTTAGGCCTATAATTTCAGGCAGCCAGAGCAAGACCTTCCCCTTTGGGAAGATAATTGACAAGTGGCTCAAACCATCATTGAAGAAAATACCCCATTTGGTAAGGGATTCCTGGGACTTTCTAGGGAGGCTAAATTCGGAGTTGGCCATAGGAGTCAATTGGCTAGTTACCATAGATGTCATAGACCTCTTTTCTAATATACCCAAGGAGGAAGGCTTACTGAGGTTCCATGAGAGTATACACAGTCTAGGGGTAGTGACTGGTGATAAGAGTATACTGGCACTTGAGTATATGGAGACAGTTTTGGCCCACAATTATATTTTCTACGAGGGGGAGTACCATCAACAGATTAAGGGAGTAGCCATGGGGGCCGCCTGTGCCCCCATATATGCTAACCTTGTAGTGTATGATTGGGAAAAACAATATATCTTTGAGTCGGAATGGTATAAGCTGATGAGCTGTTACCTGCGTTTCTTGGACGACATCTTTGTATTATGGAAGGGAAGTTATGATGAGTTAGAACAGTTTTGTGGATATCTCAACACTTGTAGTAAGAACTTCAAGTTCACATTTAATAAGAACAGGACTACCATTCCATACTTGGATGTGAGGATTACATTGGTAAACGGGGAATTCAAGTCAAACATATACAGGAAGGAAACCTTCAGCAACAATTATTTGCATTTTTCGAGTAATCATCCTTGGGTTCAAAAAAGGAACATCATAAAGGGGCAATGTATCAGGGTAGCGCGGATGACATCTAATGGAAATGACTTGAAGGATGAACTTGAGAGGGTAAAAAAATATTTTATAGAAAGGGGGTACCCTGAGTATATGGTTAATGACATTAGTGAGTATGTTGGGAAGGAATGGGGAAGAAAATATAAGCCACTTCTAGGAGCAGGGTCCGATAGTTCAAATGTAGGTAAGAGGGACCAGAAAGCAGGAAGGATGGACAATAAGTTCAAGAAGGCTTGTGTCCTTCAGTATTCAATTCATTGTAGGGAGATAAAGGATATTATACAAAGAAATTGGACGGTACTAAAAGCTGACAGTGAAATATCTAGGATAGTAGGGACCGGACCTAACTTTGTACATAAAAATGGCTCCAACTTGAAAGGGTTATTGGAGAGAAAGACAAATGTAAATAAGGTAGGAAATAATGGGGGAACCAAAAAATGTGGGACTTGCCAGCAATGTCATTACATAATGGAAGAAAAGGATACCACTTTAATGAACCATAATAAAGTTAAAATTACTTTTGCCAAGGGAAATTGTAGGACCAAGAATTTAGTGTACCTGGCTTGTTGCTCCCAGTGCCCATGTTATTATGTAGGAAAAACTATTCATTGTTTGAGGAATAGAATATACGACCATAATTATAGTATAAGGAAGAAAGATGAAAATAATGCCCTGTGGAGGCATATAAAAAATAGTGTGGGCTGTTCTTCATTCAAATTTGGAATTTTGGAAGTAGTTGAGGAAAAAATAAGAGGGGGTGACCTGAAAAAGGCTGTGAGTGACAAGGAGGTAAGATGGCAAATAAAATTAAATGCTTCAGTTTACCCGGGAATAAATGACCACATATCTATCAAACCCATACTGGACAACTGTAGGTAGTAATATAAGGTAAAGGGGAGTGCAGTAACATATGTAGCACGGCAAGAAAGTTGTGACAAAAAAGGAGGGGTTAGAAATGTGGTGTAGAGCAAAAGCCTTTTAAGACAGGATAGGGTATTGTATAATGTTTACAAAGTAGGTATATTTTACTTACATGCATTAAATCAATATGCATTTTTAAGTCAAAATATAGAATAGAACTTATATTTTTAGCAATATTAATGTATAAAATTAGTAAATGTTTTGATGGCTAGGGTGTTCTTAACAGTATGCAGCAGTCAGTACTATTAAGGAGCAGGTTTTAATTAATATAGATAATTATTTAATGTAGGATGTTAATTGTTTGTAATTACTATCATGTGACACTTACTGAGTATAAAGGGATGTGCATTTTATTAATGAAATTGTTCTGAAGAAGTCACTTGGTGATGAAAGCGCTTAACTTGTTTAAGTGTGAATAAAGGATTTTTATACTTCAAGTACTGCCTGCATTGGTTACTGCGAAGACGCTGCACATTTCTAGGAGCTGGAGTGGAGAACTATTTGCTATTTGTGGACTGTTCCTGGTTTGTACTGTGTTACATACATTAAAACTCACAAAATAATGTTTTTGCTTACATTAACATTCAGGAAGTAAATTTTTTACTTATAAGAGCTTACTGGAAGTTTGACTGTTAAATGGTGGCGAGCTTTGTTAGAAACATTTCACAGTACATGTTGAAGAAACATCAGTGTATTCATTATTTAAAAACCCAGTTTTATAAAACTGCTTCGTCAGTGGGGTGGTGATGGTGTTTCACAGCAGAAGGAAAATAACACTGTATTTGCATTTGATAAGAGACAGAAGTTTCTCTTAATGGCATGATGACTCATTAATTATATGTAGATGAGTAAGTACGTAACAAAGTAATAAGTGTAAATATACAGGAAAAAGAAAGTTTGCAGTGAACCTTCTGTCAACTTTTTAGGGTTTTAGTAACTAGGGAGAGGCCCAGTAGATGCAAATATTTGTTTCCATTTGAAATTAGGAGCTTTGGTTCAGCTGACCTTTTAGGAATTGAAGTCTTTCAGGTGCTTCACATTTACATATGATGATGATGATGATATTTAGTAGTGGCTCCAGGATGTTCTTCATGTTTCACTGTTGCAGTCATCACCTGTGGGGGTTATCCCTGCTGTGGTAGCCCTCAGCCAGCCCGAATACCAGAGTCTATGTTTTTCTGCGTTGGCTGCTGTCGCTTGTTGACTGATGTCAGGTTGTCAGTGCTATAAAGCAAGGCAGCCGATGCCATTACATCAGTCTTTCTTGCCATGGAGCCTGTAGCAGAAGCAGTTCGCAAGTGTGCCGGTCGATTTCTACCAGAGTTCGAATTACATCTGAAAATGTCAATAGCTAAGTACCCCATTGGGGATCCTTTTTCTCTTGCACTAACCGATGTCCGAAAAAGTTAACAATTGTCTTGCCTGTGGAAAGCAGATCCCACACTGAGACTTCCATTTCTACTGCATCACTTGTTTAGGCCCAGACCATGACATCCCCGTTGCCGGTTCTGTGCCCTCTTTAATGTGAGAACCATTCGTCTTAGGGCTCTTATTGTAGACAGGTATTTTTGTCTTCCATCTTTCTATTCCAAAATAGCATCTGTCAGCTAGCGATATGTAGACATTCTGAAAAAACATAAAGGTAGCGACACACCACACAAGGCTAAGCTTTCTGACGATGCTACTGGTAAGCAGGTCTTCAGTTCTCCGGAATTCAGTGAGGCGCTTTCGCAGCCCCTAATGCCCAATATGTTATCTATGCAGGCCTCTACCAAGACCATTCTGGAGTCTGGTATGACGCAGAAATCTTCTTCATCTTCCAAGCCTTTGGTTGTCTCGGCCTCTGTTGGGTCTGGAGCAGCGACGCAGGCACTGGCTTCTGAGGAAGCCTTTCACAGTACCGATTCTAGACAAAAACTGATGCCTTCTCTTCCGACTACCATTTCTCTCGGACCAATGGATACTCTTAGGCCTAGAAGCCATTCCCACTCCTAGAAAGTCTACCTCTAGTCACCCTCTTACTCCTGCTCCACCACCCCAGGCCCAAATGCTTAAAATGACAGAGGATCTTATCTCCCTTATCAGGGGTAGTCAGGCCACAACTTCAAAAAGGAAAAGACAGCCTTCTCCTGAAATAATGACAGAGCAGGATTCTGAGGAATCTGATTACTCAGATTTTGAAGAGGAACAACAGCCTCTTACTGCAGATGAAGTTTCAGATGCAGAGGAATCAATTCCTTCTGCTTCTCCACCAGCAGACCTGTCCTTTGGGGAAAACCTTCACACCCTCAGGGAACATTTCCACTGGGAATCTCAGGACTTCCCTCAGTCTAAGAAAAGACTAAGAGAGAGTTTCTGGACCTGCCCCAGCACAGACCCCTGGCCATTCTCCCTATCTTAGAAGTGGATGATGTTTTCCATGATTCCAGCTTAGCCTCTGACACCCTCCCACCTGCTCCCAGTAAACCTGACAGGTATTACAGAGTACTGAATTCTCACAAATACCTGTACAGAAATCCTGCTGCAGACCCAGAGGTCATTACACAGGGACCTAAAGGAGCTAAGACTAGTTCTGCAAAGAATCTTATTTCTTATGACAAGGAACCCAGAGCTTTGGAAAGATGGAGTAAAAAAAAGTATACACCTCTGCAGCCTTGGCTGTCAGAGCACTCAACTGTCAGTTCCATCTGTTGAAATATCAACAATACACTTTGGAACTGTTAAAGCAAAAGATTTCTACCTTTCCTGACTGTGCCAATTCGAAAAAGTTAGCAGATTTATTGCACTCTACTTGTCAAACACTCTTTGCATTGTGGATGTGACGCACTAGAAGCCTCAAGCAGGGCAGCAGTGTCTGGATCTGTCATTAGGAGACATGCATGGTTGAAGGAACAAACTCTCCCTGATCATGTCAAGTTTAAATTAATTGATGCACCCTTGGATAAGGGCCAATTGTTTAGAGTAAAAGCAGAAGAGGTGCTTAAAAAGATGGAAGACAAAGCAAAATCTATGCAAACAGTAAAATATTACTTTTAGATTCAACCTCATATGTTCAGCAGGAATTTCCCCTCTAAGCACTGGTCCTTTCCTGCACCTAGCAGACAGGGGCAAGGTAAGCCCCGCAGGGACAGACCACCCAGGCCCCTATCCCAGGGACAACAGAGAACCAAACAGTGGACCACCCACGCCCCAAAGGTAGGGAATTATAAGCCATTCTTCTATGGCAAAAACTCTCAATGACTCCCTCTCCCCTCCTTTCACTCACCAAAAGCTAGGAGGAAGGTTCTCCCTCTGCAAAGAAAATTGGCTTTCTGTAAGAAAAGACCAATGGGGATACAAATTCTCTTTCAACCAACTCCCAATTCCAAGAGGGTACCCAGACTTACCTCCAAATTAGTGTGCAGAGGCACTGAAACATGTCCAAACCCTCATATCTCAGGGGGCAGTAGAACCTGTTCCCACAGATCAAACAGGCAAAGGCTTTTATTCCAGACTATTCCTTGTTCCCAGAAAAGAGGGCACTTGGTGCCCCATCCTGGATCTATCCATTCTGAACACCTCATTGGTGGTCCCTAAATTCAAAATGCTAACTTTGCAGCAGCTGCTGCCTAGGCTGACAAAGAATGCCTGGTTAGTGACCCTAGACCTAAAAGATGCCTACCTCTACATCCCCATATGAGAATCCTGCAGGAAATTCCTGCGCTTCAGAGCAGGCTTACAACACTTTCAGTTCTCTGCGCTACCCTTTGGCTTATGTACTGCTCCTAGGATATTTACCAAATGCTTAGCCCTGGCCATAGCATTTTGCAGACAGAGAAATGTTCAGATTTACCCTTATCTGGACGACTGCCTCATTCAGGCAGAGTGCAAAGAAAAGCTGCTGCAGGACCTCCTCTTTGTCAAAACACTCATAATTTCCTTAGGGTTCACCATCAACGAATCAAAGCAAACACCCTCCAGGAGGATCATTTTCTTGGGAGCACTGCTGGACACAGCATCCCAATTGGTCTTCCTATCCCCAGAAAAGCAGAGATTCCTGCCTCTCTACTTTACACAGCTGGCTTCCAGAAGTCACGTCACAGCGAGGAAGTTCCTACAAGCTTTGGGGTACATGGCATCTTGCATCCTTCTAATTCCTCTGGCCAGGCTTCACATGAGAAAACTTTAGTGGTACCCTAAAGAACCTTTGGTGTCAGCACTCTCAGCCTCTAGAGACCTCTCTCCCCCCCCTGATCCCCTGTATAAGGGCCGAGTTTCTCTGGTGGGCATGGGCCTGTGTCAAGAACAAGAGTCTTCCTTCATCCACCACCCTACTGGGCAGACCATCACCACCAGTGCCTCAGACATTGCTTGGGGTGCACCCAACCCTGTTGGGATGCCCAGCACCTTCCTTTACACATCAACCAGAAGGAAATGATGGCAGTACAAAAGGCTTTGATATCCTTCAAACCCCATCTCGGGCCAGGGGTTCTCCTGATCAAAACAGACAACACCACAGTAATGTGGTACATCAACAAACTGGGAGGGACCCAATCTTGCCCTCTGTGCAGGCTAGCCATGAACCTCTGGCTGACTGCCTCCTCCATGGGATTACACCTAATAGCCCAATACCTACTAGGGATCAACAACTCCCTGGCAGACCACTTAAGCAGAAACTTACTGGACCCCCACTAATGGCAGCTCCACAGAAAAATCTTTTTGCAAGTCACTCAGGAGTGGGGAACTCAGGAGGTGGATCTCTTTGCTTCGCACCTCAATCACCACTTAAAAAAATTCTGTACCAGGGAGCATCACTGCCTAGCATGGAAGGTGGATGTCCTGACCTTCCCTGAACTCCCTCTTTGTGTATGCATTCCCTCCTCTGCCTCTTATTCCCAATGTATTGTTCAAGATAAGGGTAGAGAGACCAAAGGCCATCCTCGTTGCTCCAGATTGGCCCAGGCAGCATTGGTACCCCTTACTGCGCAGCCTGACATTACAGCCTCCCAGGCAGCATCCCTGATCTCAGACCTCTTGACTCAGGTGGGGGGGAAATGCTGCACACAGACTTGTAGACTCTGTCAGCATGGCTTATACTCTAAAAACAAACAAGGGGCTCCTGTTAAGCAGACCAGTCCTAGACGTTATCACAGAGGCCAGGAGGCCCAGCACCAGAAAATCTTACTCAGGGAAATGGAAAAGATTCTGCTCCTGGAGCCAGTCCAGAAGGGGCAGTTCCTCACAACCTTCCATTCCTCTTATCCTGGACTATGTAGTAGAGCTACCCAGTAGTGGCCTCTCCTTCTCTTCAATTAAGATCCACACCTCAGCAATTTCAGCTCACTTCTATACAGACCCACCCCTGTTCTCACATCCTTTGATTAAACAAATCCTCAGAGGGGCTTCTAATATCGGACCTCCCAGAAGGCCACCCACACCAGCCTGGGACCTGAGTTATGTTTTGGAAAAACTAACCTTACCACCCTTCGAACCTGCTGTTTCTACAGAACTGAAATACCTTTCCTGGAAGACTGCTTTCCTACTAGCTATCACCTCAGCCAGAAGGGTTTCAGAACTTCAGGCACTGATGGCCATTGAGCCCTTCATCATTTTCCATGCAGACAGGGTCTTCCTGAGGTCTAACCACTCCTTTATGCCCAAGGTGGTATCTAATGTGACTCTCAACCAGGTCATACATCTACCCACCTTCTTCCCTAACCCTCAAAACAAGGGGGAAAGAATTCTTCACTCACTAGACATGTACAGACAGCTCAGATACTACCTGGACTGTACTAAAGCCTTCAAGAAATGTCAGCTTTGCCCCAGGGCTGAGGGTAAGCCCATTTCCAAGCACTACCTGGACTGTACTAAAGCCTTCAAGAAATGTCAGCTTTGCCCCAGGGCTGAGGGTAAGCCCATTTCCAAGCAAACCATTTCCAAATGGATATCACACTGCATCCATTTCTGCTACAGATTACATGGAAAACCACCCCCTAAATCAGTTCGTACCCATTCCACTAGGGCACCCTCCAGTTCCACAGCATTCTTCAGAGGAGTTCCCACCAGGGACACTTTGAAGCTGCCACCTGGACTTCTGCCCATACCTTTACAAAGCATTACTACCTACCTCTTTTCTCTAAGGCTAGGGCAGGGTTTGCCTCTGCAGTGCTGCAGGGCTTGCTGACCCTGGCATTAGTCTCTTACTAATCCAACCACCCCTCCTCAGCTTTGGGAATCCTCCCACAGGTGATGACTGTAACAGTAAAACATGAAGAACATAGTACAGTTGTGTACACTTAATGTAAGTGTAGATGTTCGAGTGCATTCGCTGTGTCAGTCCTGGTTTCCCTCCCTCCTTCCCCCTTATATCCTCTTTCCTTAGGGAGACATAAGCTTCTTATGGTGGCTTTTTGCCACCAGGATCACTTTACCATATTTCCTGGGGCCTCTGACTGGTTAGGGCAAGAAAAACTTATGTAATGGTGTCCGGCTGCCTTGCTTTATAGCACTGACAACCTGACTTCAGTCAACAAGTGACAGCAGCTGATGTAGAAAAACATTGACTCTGATATTCAGGCTGACCGAGGGCTACCACAGCAGGGATAAACTCCCACAGGTGATGACTGCAACAGTGAATACACTCGAACATCTACATTTATGGTAAGTGTACACAACTGTACTTTCCTTTTCTTGCTGGGGCACAGTAAATAGCTGGTGGGGGCTGGCTTTAGATGAAGTAGCACCCCTAGACAAAGTGCTTCATGGTGCCTCCCCCACTGCTCCCTTCCCCATGCATATCCCCTAATGTCTTCTCACCTCACATTTTGTTTTACTCCTCAGATTTTTCTTGCATCCTTTCAAAACATTAAAACTGGCCAAAACTGCTCTGTAATAGCTGTGAGAGGAAATAACTGAATTAATTTGGGGGATCTTGGAGCTTAGCACCCCCCCCCCAGATGCAGTGGAGGTGCTTTACAGTTTTTTGTTATGAATAATAAGCATGGCCAAGGAAAGAAATTAACACTCGCTGTTTAACTTTTCTTTTTCCTGCATTCTTTCATTATGGCTCAACTGGCCAAGAGAGCACTCTAACTGTCTTGGAAGAAATAGTCTATTAAGGTGTGGCTCTGGAGGCTGCTAGGCCCCAGAAACCGTGGAGTTAGACTTGCTCTGAAGTACATTTTAAAACTTTTTTCCAACCTTTTGACCCAATGATAGCCTGTACAAAAGCTGTAAGTTAAGAAATCTAGTCTTATTTTTTTTCTTTCAGCATATAAATGAGTAGTGTGTGACCAGACAGCTCACGCTTGTGGGGGTGTACACATCATATTTAGGAATAGTACCCCCCCCCCCCAAAAAAAAAAAAAAAAAAAAAAAAACTCACCACCTGTGGATACCACTGGTGTTACATAGTGTGTGACCAGACAGCTCACGGTAGTCTGAAAAGACAAACGCTTGTGGGGGTGTACAAATCATATTTAGGAATAGTACCTGCCCCCCCAAAAAAAACCCACCACCTGTGGATACCACTGGTGTTACATAGTGTGTGACCAGACAGCTGACAGTAGTCTGAAAAGACAAACGCTTGTGGGGGTGTACAAATCATATTTAGGAATAGTACCTGCCCCCCCCCAAAAAAAAAAAAACCTCACCATCTGTAGATACCACTGGTGTTACATAGTGTGTGACCAGACAGCTGACAGTAGTCTGAAAAGACAAACGCTTGTGGGGATATACAAATCATATTTAGGAATAGTACCTGCCCCCCCCCCCCAAAAAAAAAAAAAAAAAAAAACCTCACCACCTGTGGATACCACTGGTGTTACATAGTATGTGACCAGACAGCTGACAGTAGTCTGAAAAGACAAACGCTTGTGGGGATATACAAATCATATTTAGGAATAGTGCCTGCCCCCCCCAAAAAGAAACCTCCCCTCCTGTGGATACCACTGGTGTTACATTGGGATGAAAGTCAAGGCACAAATGGCCATACTCATATATTTCCAGTCCTTGCTATCAAACATGTACTGTACATGTCTCCTAGCTCCTACTCCCGAAAGACAGCTACCTTTTGTGTTCCACTCTGATGTCAGACTGGGATGAAAGTGAAAGAGCAAACTAAACACAGTAATATGTTTCAGCCAGTTGCTGTCAGATGTATATAAACTGCATGCATCCTTTCTCCTACTCTCCTCAAAAAACATTTCCACCTGTATGTACACCTTTTGTTTGATTGTGAGGAAGGTAGAAAAAATGATTACAGCAATTTGGTCCAGCTTGCTGCTCTTAGAGTACAGAGCCCCTAGACAAACTATATTTCCCTTCTATGCACAACACTGAGATGTGTTAAGCAAAGTTGAATAAGTAATGACTGTATCTCTCTTACACACACCAGCTTCTGTGACCTTCTGAGCATGGCTGGCTTTGGTCTAGGTGGTCTTCAGCTCAGCAGCCATTACTAAGCCGTGTAAGTATTGACTTGTATAGCCTAGCCTGGGGTGTGGGGACCATAAGGCTCCCAGAAACTCAGGGAGTGTGGCTGTTCTACAAAACCTTTTGTGCTTTATTTTTGATTGGTAATGACTTCCAAACTGTTTACATTTTTAACTGCTACCCAGATATGTATATGCCTAGTAATATTGTATTTGTGTCAACAGATATAAATGGTGATATTTTTAAGCATGTACGCAGACACACACACACACACACACACACACACTCACACACACACACACACAGACACTGACAAGCCAGGTCTGTCACAAGATGCACACATATGCACATGCTGCATGCCTTTAAGGAAGCTTAATTCACCTGTCATTTCACTGGAGTGTTTGGGGAAGCCAGAGAATGTGAATAAACTTACACAGAGACAGGAAGATTATGGAACCTCACAAAGAAAAACCTATGGTCTAGAATTCAAAGACAAGAGTTGTGAGGCAGCAGCACGGCTGCTATTCAGTGAGCCACTGCACCAATGACCAGTTGATTTCCTACCCATCATGCTCTTGCCAGGCCACCAGAGATGGCCGCCATGTATGTGCAAAGCTGATTGTGATGGAAAGTGAAAGAAATTACAGTCAACTTGTTACTTTTAAATATGTGTCAGCCTCCCAAACACATACAGTTCTACAGTACTAGTTTTATACTGATTTTGTGAAGTACAGTACATTGTGTGACATTACTCCTACCTGTCCAGATCAGTGACTGCTGATTGACAGTGATCAAACAGGAGGGATAAGTCTTTTTTATTCACAGATGGCCTTCATACATACCAGTTGCTTACAATACTGACTTTGTATACCTGAAATGTCTGATTATTGCTGTTTTTACTGCAATCACAGTAATATTTATTTATTTATTACACATCTAATTGGTTTGTGGGCTAGTGACACAATATATAAATGTGTGACATTTTATTGTATCTTTACACTGATAAAGGCTTGGTTAATTATAAGCCAAAACTGGTTTGTAACTTTTGTATATTGATGTCTTGACTCAACTGTTTTAATATATATTTTTATGGCTTCCACTGTCTGCTGGTTATTTTTTGGTTCATGTAGGGCAATATGTACTTCAAATTTGAGGTATTCATCTATGGTAATACCTAAGAGTTTTGTGTGGCTAGTGGGGGTAATTTTGGTACCATTAGCAGAGGTGATGGATAGCGGGATTTGTGAAGTTTTGGATTTTTTATTGCTGAATACTATAACTTTGTTTTTGTTGGGATTTAAAATATGTTGGTGTTGTGAGAGGTAGGATTCGATGTCCTGAAAAGCAGATTGCATTCTAATTTGGAGATCTAGGGTGGAAAGAGCAGAACAGATAAGGGTAGAATCGTCAGTGTACTGAACTATGGATGCATGCTAGGTTGCTGGCAGAGGTTATTGGTGAATATGATAGAGGAGTGGACTGAGAATGGAACTTTGGGGGACTCCCACAGAGGTGTGGAGGAGAGGGGAGAGTGATGTGTCCCATACTTTGGCCTGTTGACGGTTAGAAAGATAACTATGGAACCAGGTTAATGTGGGTGAGCTAAGGCCATAGGTGGATAGTTTAAGAAGGAGCTGGTGGGACACAGTGTAGAAGGCTTTAGACATGTCTAGAAATATAGAAGCGACCTGCTGTCCTTTGTTCAAGTGTTGGTGGATGGAGTTAGTAAAGGCAAGGCTAGCTGTACTAGTACTGTGCTTTGGCGGGAAACCATGCTGAGAGTTGGAAAGTAGGTTGTTAAGTAGTTTAGGAGTTGGTTGTGGATGCATTTCTCTAGGATTTTTGCGAGGGTGGAGAGGATTGCTATGGGGCGAAAGTTTATTTTCTTGGATGGGCCACCTTTACGGAGTGGAATAATGTATTTTCCAAATGCGAGGGGCATACTGTTCATTGATAGAGTGGTTGATGAGTATTGAGATGGGATATGCAATTATAGGGGCTGCCAGTTTCAGGAATTCATTAGGGAGTTTGTCAGCAGCTGTGCGGCATGGTTTGAGTTTGGACAAGAGAGTTTTTATGTAGTTAGTTTTCATACTTGTGAAGAAGAGGGGATTGTGACTGACTATAGTGGTGCTAGGGATGCCAAGTGGCTGAGCTGGTTAGTTGTCCAGAAGGGATGTTGCTGCACTGATGAATTGCATGTTAAACTGGGTAGCTATGGGGACAGTGTTATTAGAGGAGGATGGGGGGGGTGAGGTTTGACCCAGGTTTAAGAGTTGGTTGATGCAATAACAGAATCTTTTTGGGTTGTTTTGCTGACAGGATAGGAAGTATGCTTGTTTGTCACTTTTTAATTGTTTTTTTGTTGTTTCTTAGCTGTTGATAGTTGGTTAGGTCTGATTTTTCTCTATATGTAGGATATTTTGACCAGGCATTGTCTCTGCTTCACATTAGTAATTTGGTACTTTTGGGCAACCATGGGAGAGGCTTGGTCCTAACATGAATTTTTATGGTAGGGTCCAGCTTATTGAGAGTAGTATGGAAGGTTTCATTGAAGTACTAAACTGCATCATCTAATTGTAGGTATTTAAGAGGCGCCCAGTTACATTGCTGTAGTAGCAAGTGGAAAGTAGTGAGGGAGAAATGTTTTTTGGTAGTAAGGTGTTTGTAAATAATGTTACTTTCTGGGTAAACACTTTTTTTATAAAGAAATGTTGGGTAGTGGTCATTGAGGGTGTCTGGTAGGCATCCGACTAAGTGACCTTGTTTGGGTCTGTTGATTAGGATCCAGTCTAAAGTAGAGTGCTTGCTGGAGTGTTTATCGATACTTCAGGTTTGTCATAAATGCATAGAAAAGTAATCTTATGTTAAAGAAATGCACATTAGTTTTGCAAAGCCAGATTTTTAGCTGTTAAAATTGAGCAAACAGAGAGGGTCAGTTAATTTTATTCACAGAATTTCCATATAAACAGTGGCCACACATTAAAGTATTCTAGATTATTTCACACAAATCACATTAGTCCTACAAAGTCAGAATAATGAGCAAGTATCACTAATTTTCCTCCGCAAACAACCCCAGCAATTATAACTACTTTGTGTACACCTCAGATGTCTGACTCTTATAAATAATAAAGGCCATAAATAACATTATATATTCGTATACCTTATATTAAATAGCAGGTTCTGCATTGCCATGCATTTTGTGAAAGATAAAAAGTGTTAAACTGAAATATCTGTGATTATTTTCTGGCTGCACACCAGAAAACCACAAGATTTACAGAATAAAAAGTTTAAAAATATGAAGCAAAGTCATTTGGGACAACCGAGAGGTATGACCGTCTCAACGTCTTTACTTGTGCATTAGGGACAAAGTCAAAAAGGTAAGGGACAACAGAAACTCAATACTAGGGACAACATCCAGCACATTCGAGAGCTTGGGACAAAACTGCAAAACCTTGGAGCAGCGTACAGGATACTTATTCTGTCTGTGCTCCTTTCTACCTCCCTTTAACTGACCCCAATCTCTTCTTATCTTGGGAGATGGAGGAGTGTTACAGTGACCCAAAGACAGGTGTAGACCTAAATAAGTTGGGAGAAGCACCAAGTGGCTGATGATCAAGCTAATGTAGTAAAAAAAATATTATGAAGAGAATAAATGAATATGATGTGCTGTATAATAAACAACACGCCCACAATGGCCACAATATTGAAAACTAAGATTCAACAGTAACAAAGGAGAAGTAGATGAATTTTGTAAGGTTTGAGGTGTATAATGTGGATGAATAGGGTATGTGGGAAAAGAAGCACCAAGTGATGCAGCTAAATAAATCAACAGACGTTTATTCAAGAGAGAAAATTGTGAAACAGCATCAGTGATTAAATAAAAGCTGCTGCAGGGCATACAGCAGTTAAGTCAGAGTGCAGAGGAAAGAGAGAGGATTGTGCATTTTACAGTGCTGTGATGCGCTGCAAGCATACTGCTCAAGTTCTCTGCTCAGTAGTTTAGAACATGACAAATAATGAAGATACAAAGTTACCAAATCTGGAGCAGTTGGTAATTATTACTCTATTCCACTTTAAAAGTTAATAGAGCATTCATCTTCAGAAAAATAACTAAGAGGTCATGTCATTATAACAGCAACTGTATACCTATTTGTAGTGTTAATATTAGGACATTAATGACTGAAAACGCACATTATGTAATTTCCTCCAAAATGTGCACTGCAAAAATAAAATAATAGGTAATTTTGTAGATATGCAGCAGGTGTTAATACTGCATTTTGTCTGTATCACTTTTTTGTTGTACAAGTCTTCTGATAACAGGTAAAATAAGTCTTTGTTTACTCATGATATGGCTGTTGTGCAATGCAGTGGAATCATGTAACTGAGTAATGCAGTTTGCAAGTGAGTTATTTTTACATAATTTGCTTTAAAAGTGTGTTTTTATACGTATAACACGTAAGCATGTGTTGTGTTGGAAAATAAAAGCAAAAACATTTTAACTGGGTATGCAGAAATGTAGCATTGTATGTTAGTCAACATACCTTTATATGTGGTTTTACAGTAAAATACAGCTAATAAATTCTGTTTAGCCAGTCTGTAGTGTCTGTTCATAACAATGATTACACATTGTTGCATCAACCCTGAGTTACTCGTGACTGCCATGTCTGACTGCTGTGTTTTGTTTTACATCTGCTGCTTGCCTAGTAAGTGTTTGCCTTTCTTACAAGTCTTAAAAAGTGGTGTGAATCCTTAATGTCTTGCATTATTGACTGCATTCCATAGTGATTTACCAGAAACCCTTCATCTAACAGGGAAAGGGCAAAAATATGATGTAAAATCAGGTACAGTTGGGAAATGTATGATATCTGGTTGCCTGCCAAAGTTAAAAAAAAAAAAAAATAAAATAAAAACAAATAAAAACTTAACCGCTACAAACTGCATCTTTCATGATGCCGCCGAATACGTACTCCCGACACCATCCATTACATTTTGTCGTTCAGAGTTCATGCTTTCTGGTTAGTCCCACATACTGATAGAGGCAGCAATTCATAGACCTTTACAGATCCTTTTATATATCTGCGATTCATTGTTTAGGTCTTGGGCGAGTCCAACCAGAAATTAAGAACTAAAATTGTGACTGTTAGGATGTGGCAAAAAATGAAGCGAGAACACTACCTGCGCTTAAGGTCAGCCATGGGGGCACTCACTGGGGCACAGTATTTAACAGCCGGGGCATGTGTTCCAGCATGACCTGATGTAGCACTACCCATGATGATATTGCCAAACTAAGCAGAACTTACTTGCATAGTAAGCTATACAACCAGAGTAGTTAAAACACTCACACTTTTCAGAGGAAGTGGCCACGTATGACAAGCAGTTGATCCGGAAAACACAGAGTAAAAAAGGAGGGAGAGAGAAAGAAAAGAGCAATTTTTAAGAGTGAGAAATTGTAATTTAAGGGGACATTGGAACAGGAGGTAACTTGTAAGATACACACCAGGTTAGGACAGTGTTAGCCATATACTTGTAGTAATGCATTTTGACACTTTTGAGCTTCATAAGGGAAGTACAGAATGTGATGTTCCAAGTAAACAAAAGTGCGCAACACTCAGTAAATATTGTCTAGGAGATGGAGTCGTAGCTGCCTCAGACAGGAATCCTCAAGAGGTTATGGGGCAGTATGAACCTGAACGATAAATGTGAGAACGTTCCAACTTTTCCTCAGCATAATATAAGTATATATATCCCCTGCTGTGTTTTGTGATTTGTGAAAAACTGCTACATCCCCCTTTACTGAAGCTCTAGGCTTAGAAACATCTGAGGAATTGTTTAGTAAAACAGGCACACCCATCAAATAATTTAGTTTGCATTCTTAGGTTCTACTGTATGCCAGCACCACCTGTGGTTTTCAGTCCATTTAGGTATTTCAGCAGTATCACGGTATCGATATATAATTTTAGGTTTCTGACAAAACGTTCAGTTTTTACTGCACTTAACATTTACTTTAAAAGTTGTCTAATGATGACTTCTCTGCCCTGGATGTTGTTCTCCTGCTTGTTCAGGCACGCCATCCTGTTCTAATCCATGAGTAAACTTAGGTGGATGCCTTTGTCTGTACAAGTGTGCACACACATAATTCCCAAACTGTGGTAAAGTAAGCAAACTGTATGTGTGTAGGTGTGTAGGAGAATGTGCAGAAAATGTCCAAAAGGATGGAATAAAAGCAGAGCTAAGCAGAGGAGAAGCCTTCCCAAGTAACCTGCAGAGCAAACAGAGGCACAAGGGATGGATACAAAGGCTTGATAAAGTGATAGCTGATTGGTCAGAAAAGAAGAGGAAAAGGAAGGCAGATTCTGACAGGATGTGCTACTCTGGTTCTGCACTCCTTCCCTGTTGTCTTTTCTTTCCAGTGGCAAATCCACTGTTCTTTATTACTATGTTAAGAAAGAAAAAGTGTAGATGTGTTCTAGTGCAATTTTTCAAGGTTCAAACTTGCTTACCTTAATAGTGCTGAAAGCATTTGCTGAGCATCAGTGCTCAGTACAGGGTTTGTGTACCTTGATTATTTGGGTGCATATTACGTTATCAAAATTTTAAAAGTCCAAACATCATATGGTCGAAGCCATATGATCTAACATTTAAAAGTTTGAAAAGCGAAAAAATAAATAAATAAACAGAAAAAAACGTATCTGACCGTTTTAAGAAGGGGGGCAAGCTCCCCTGCACCCCCCACTCCCCGGCTCTTTAAATATACCAACACCGAGATTGCACTACAGTGCAGGAAAGTGAAATCTTCCCATTCTGCACTGTACGGAGATCTCCACTGAAACATTCAAACTTTTAAAAGTTTGGTCATATGGTGTTGACCATATGACGTTTGAACTTTTAAAAGTTCAATAACGTAATATGTACCCAATTTATTTTTAGAGCAGATGGCCATGTTTCCATTTGTGCTCTGGTACCTGATAGCATGCATTCCTATCATCTGTCCACCTCTTTTGCCAAAGTGGAAAAAACAAGAACGTTGTATCTGCATATACATGATTGTTTTTCTTATAGTGGCAAATTATTTCATTAGCATAGCCTCCACGGGTGTATTTTTAAAACCAAAATTTTGGTATAAATAAGCCACTGCAAATGTTGTAGTAATAATAACCACAAATGTGATTGAAGCTTACCTTTGATAATTCAGTAATTTCTTAATTTTCCACTGTGTCGTTTATTCTCTTTAGAGCTGCAATGACACACAAGCTTGTTCCATTAAGCAGTGAGTATGTTGGTGAACCAAGTTCTACATGGGATGTTAGTTCAGTTTGCAGCAGAACACTTGTATTTCCTAGACACACACACACACACACACACACACACACACACACACACACACACACACACACACACACACCATGTAGATTGCACAGAAGTCACCACAACAGGGAAGCAAGTGCTGGGAGGTAAGAAGACAAAACTCTGACATTTTGCCACCATGATGAATGATAATGACTCTTGGAATTCTGTCACTGATAGGATGGACATAGTAAGTGTGTGTGTGTGTGTGTGTATGTGTGTGTGTTGACTGCTTTTTTGTTAATAAGACCTAAAAAATTGCCTTTTAATTAGTGCAGTAAGTCATAGCCTTTATCTGTAATTATGTGTTGTCTGATCCTAGAAATTTCTTTATTTTAAAATACTATTAGAGGTGAAAATACCTGGGTTCAACTACTAGTCCTGGTGCTTGAAGAATTGATGACAGGGAAAGAGAAGTGATGGAGCAATGCCTGTTTACTTCTTACTTTGGGGTGGTGGAGTTGTGAGAGCATGCTGATGGTATACCAGTGTCATGCAATCTGGTGATGAAATGGAGCCAAGATGATTGGCAGGTAGCTAGTATGGTAGTACCTGAGTGACAGTAAGGCAATGTCAGAAACCTGTTGGCACCATTTCACACCCACCTAAACATGTAGCTCAATACATTAGAGGTCGGTTAGGGAAGACAGCAAACAGCCCAGACTTAAACAGTGTATGTGATACTGAAGACTGCCTTTTGTGTCTCTGCCTTCCACAGCTAGAGATTTCTGATTACTTTTTTTACCCCACAGCACCATCTAGGGGTTGGTGACCTTAATACAGAAGGTTAAACCAGGCATGGAAGTTTGAGAGATGAGTGTTTTGTAGGTGTTGGTGAATTGTTGCATGAAGGGACTCAACCAGCCAAACATATCACTAGATGAGGTATTTGGGGCCTGCCTTTTAGGACCTTTACTTGGTATTAAATTAATAACTGAGTATTAGAATGACAATATCACAGCTGAATTAGCTAGACTATAACACAGTGGTTAGCATGACCATTCATTTATTATTTCTTTTCTTTATCTGAAGTTTGTTACTTGGGGTAGATGACTGGTGCATGACCCTTTTCAGCCTTGTTCCAGGCCTTAAGGCAGGATAAAATATATAGGAGACCTGTATAACACATACAATATAAACAGAAAAAAACAATGTTGGCAAACAAAAATTCAGGGCTGTATTTAACCAGGTAAATGTTTTGTTTCACACAATGTGCCTCAGGTAAAGCTAGGTATAATTTAACAACTAAAAAGAATTAATGCATTTTCTACAAGTTATGTAGTTAAGAGCACTTGTTGAAGTGATTAATATTATTACATTGAGGTAGATCATAATAGTTAATCATTGTTTTTTTAAGTGAGAATATTTATATTATAAAGCAAGAGCTTTTGTATTCCTTTTAATGTGCTTCTTTAGTTCTTCCTTGAATTGAATGAGCTGTTGTAAGTAATTTGAGAAGGAAGGCTGTTCTAAGAGGCAGGTTCAAGCTTGAAGACAGATTTTTCATTGATTGATAGGGAGAAGGTAGGCCTATTTAACTGGATACGTGTACTACTAAGTAAAGTATAGGATGATTCAAGTAGAATTAGTGTGTCGTCCAGCAATGAGCAGTATCTATAATTAGTCAGTGGACCTAGATGAGAAGGGTACTCATTTGGGTTTGGATGTAGTGTTACAGTGATGTTCATTAGGGCCAAGCAAGTGAATAAATCAGAGTGTATTTATTGTTATACGTAGTTAGAAGTATGGATTTGCTGTGACTTGACAATGGGGGTCAGTTATAGGCAATACATTGTCCAGCGGTGGAAGTAGAACAGAAAATAATGATGGCTCAATAAACTTTGAGAGCTACTAGGTTAAAAAATTTGTAAGTGACTCTTAAGTTGGGTAGTAACTTTTTAGCTACAGCAGAGCTATATGGTATTGAAAGGAAAGATTGTGACATGACTTACACCATACTAACCAGTGTATGCTGTATTGTGTGGATAAATTACTGGCTTTTGTGGGTGTTCTATATAAGTTTAGTTGCACAACCCTAGCATGACTAAAATTGTCATGTTTGACATTACCTGGGTAAGTTCATCAGATTTCTTATCTCTTTAGCGTTTGCTCTATATACCTCCCTTTTGGGCAGTCACTCTATTTTGCTTTTACTTTACCGGGTTTGTCTGACTAACTTTAGTCAAAAATCCCTTTTCAGCTGAGGCCCATAGAGAAAGGTGCCAGCATAGTACAAGCACATTCAAAACAGACCTTCAGTAATATACATGACCAGACATTAAGTAGTATAACTTAAAATTACACCTACATTAACTAATTAGATTCTCTTCACATGAAATAAAGGCAACTGTTACAGTGTAAAAACTTATGCATTAATAGATGTTGAACATTGATCATTTGAAGAGGTGTATTAGTGGGTTTGTCAAATAGTAGATCATGTGATTAGTGCTTAGACATTCAAAGAAATGGAGGTGAGGGAAGGAACTATGCAAGACAGAAAATGTTAATGTAGATTTGAGATGGGATATAAAATAGGTTCATAGATGACTTGTATATATATGTAAAAAGTTTGTGTGCGTGTGTAAAATTATCATAAGGTTTATATAAAAATAAGAGGTCCAGGGTAAGCAGTGACACAAAACTATGTATATAGCTGGGAGGTGCTACTAAAACTGCTCGGATATCAGTGAAAACTGATTGTGGGACATAGGATTCTGATTGAAGATTAATAGTTTGGTATAGCAAGCTGAAGATAACTTGTGGCATTTAACCTAGAGATATTTATGAGCAGATCCACTGATTTGATAGGTGAAGTTGTAGCTGTGTTTTAAATGAGTTAGCATTTCTGAAGTAGGTACTGTTTGATGCGTCCCAACAATGCAGGGCTATAGCAGTACAAAGCAAAGTTCAGGTAATACTGTGATGCCCTTCAGATGCCTTACACATGATGTTCACTGCTACAGTGTTACTGTGTTATTTTTCCTGTAGGCCCTTGACCTTCCTGCTGGTACTGATTCACTATGGAGGTGACATAGAACTTAAGCTATGAGTTTGTTTTCTGTATCAGCTATTCTGTCATATCAGTGATCATATCCAAACAAGCAAAACCAAATCTTCCACAATCTTTTTCCTACTAACTCCCAAATTTCTATGGTCCTTGCATCCATTCCTAGAGAATTCCCTGTTGCTTGATTATACATCACCTTTTTTTATTTTTCCATCTGTCCTGACTACTAATTGTTGAGTTTATACTAAGCTTTGAAATATCTAACATTTCCCAAAAAACCTCCAAATGTATATCTTCCCAATTTTGCATTCTTTTGCGTATATAGATTTTCGTAAAATTTCCAAAATGTTTGTGTTATCTTTTTCAGGATTCTTAGTTAACCTTCTTGTTATTAGGGTCTAACTTTTACTTCAGATTTTTGTATTTTCTGTTGCCTAAGTCTTTGTGCTAAAAATGTCTGTGCCGTGGGATTAATGTAAAAAATGTTTACCTGCAGTTTTCCTAAAGATGTACATCATGTAGTGCTCCCTTATTTTGCTTGTAGCACTCTGCAGTTGCTCATATTCTTGATATATAAGCTTCCCTCTTCTTTGAAACGTTTTAACTTTTACCAATCCTTCTAAATAGGTTTTGTTACTTTTCTCCCACAGCTGTTTTTCCCTTAGTTCTATTATATTTTTATAATCCATTTTCACTTTATCTCTAGCTGTAATCATCCTCTCGAGAGTAATTTATATGTCACTTAAATTTTTACTTATTACCCAATCCTTAAATTCCCATGTTTTAATAAGTATGTAAGAAAATACCAATGCATTTCTTTTTATTTTAGTTTCATCAGTCTTTATCTTAACTCTTACAAGTGCATGGTCAGATATCATTATTGGATGGGTCTGAATATGCTTTACCAAATGTTCCTGTGATATATATAGTTTCTGTCCAGCCTAGTCCAGTTATATCTTGCAGAATAATATATAAAGTTCCATCTTAACTGCTGCTCTTGAAATAGCATCGTCTGTAGGAAATATTTCATGCACTATTTGTAAATCTACTTTATCTAGTTAATAGTTTTTATTCTAGGACTACCTGACGCATCTTTAGTGCCACACTCTAAATTCCAGTCACAACCTAGAGATATAATGCCCTGTTGAAAGCTGATTATTTCTCCCATAATTCTTTTAAGCTCATAAATGCAAATTTAAATTTAAATTGATGCATGCCAAGGTAAATCTCTTTCCTTACTAGTATCCTCTCAGTGCCATTTTCAGTATTGTTTTTCTTCTTATTCTACCACAATTGGAGCACTGCTTCCTGTCTGTATAACATACCTCCTTTTCTTTTGTCCCTGATATTCTGCTGAATGTCCACATTGACATCCTCTTTTTATCAAAGTTGTATGCTCATTTTTATTCTGATTTGTCTCCTGCAACATGAAAACTTTCAGCCTTATGTTTTTAATATGGTTCAGTACTCTTTGCTTTTTCAGTGCCTGTAACAGCCATATTATTACTGTAAAGTTCAAATCACTTATAATACACACCACTTTTGATATATATATATATATATATATATATATATATATATATATATATATATATATATATATATATATATATATTATATATACACATATGTGTGTGTGTATATGTATGTATATATATATATATATATATATATATATATATATATATATATGTATGTATATATATATATATATATATGTATGTATATATATATATATACACACACACATATATGTGTGTGTGTATGTGTGTGTGAGTGTATATATATATATATATATATATATATATATATATATATATATATATATAGATATATATATATATATATATAGAATAGTCTCACTACTACTTATGCATATTCTGCAACTCTTGACTAACATGACTTGCATAGTTGCAGTTTCAAGCATTTATTTGAACTTGTCACATTTTTTAAACAGTTCTGTTCACTATATCTTTTTCCAAAATCCCTTGAAAAACAGAATTAAAAAAGAAATCCCAAGCCTCAGTTTCACAATAGTGGCTACTTACACTGGTAGCTACCCTAAAAGTAGAGGTATGCCTGCTGAAGTACATTTTGACAAGTCTTATGCATAAGCACATTAATGTTTCTTTATTTGTATTGTGTTTTCTCCTTCCAAGTGTAGAAAACATTCTGCATATATTCAGTTAACATTTTCCTTAAAAACTGACTCTTTGAGAAAATGCACTGACTACCTGTGTGAAAGGAAATAGTTGTGTGACTTTAATACATTAAAAATTTAAAGCTGCAGGGGAGATTTATATTCATTATCAACGATATTTCTTTACCCTGCATTTATTTTCCCTTGTTTTCCTGTCTTACTGATTTTTACTTCTGTTTCCATCAATTCACCTTCACTTCCTATGCTGACATCTGTTAGAGGATTAGTTTTGTGTTCATCTGTCTTTGGGACAGGTTCTTTTTTAACACCTAACCATTATCATATTCTAACTAACTCCTTTTGTAGCTTTTATACCAATTCCCTTTTCATAGTTTTCATTCTGAATCTGTACAAATGTGTCACTGTACTTTTGTTCCCCTATTCTTAATTCCGGATGGGGGACATCAAGCTTACTTTTTGTTATTATTAGGCTTATCAGCTTGTCCCACGGTGTCTAGAAGTTCTTTCTTCCAACATCATCTTTAGTGTTATAAACAGGGGAAATGCTTTTCCTATTGTAACATTGAGTTTAATCAGGAATTTTTCTTTTTGTAACTGTAACATCACCTCTACCTTTTTTGCTACATGTCTTATGCTTGCATGTACATGGATTTTATTCTACTAAAGTTACTAACTTGCCCTGATTGTTGGGATCACTTTGCAACACCCACCTTCCCATATCACTAGGTAGTACTGCTTTTATTCTGTTCAGAATCTAACAATATTTTTATAATCTGTTTTAAATTAGACATCTGATCTTTTACTGGCTTGTCAGCATTAAAAGTCAATTTGTGGTATTTTACAGCTTGCACTTCAGAAGTCCCTTGTAACCCACCTAGAAATTTATTTCCAAGTTTTTCATAGTCTGTGGAATCAGTCCCCTCCATGCTCATATAGTATTTTAATACTTTCCCTTGTCAGCTAGGAAGAAAGAATTTTGGCCCATTCTGACTTGTCCCAGTTGTCTTGTGGTGTTATACCGGTCAGAAATGACTAAATCTGACTCACTGTTATCTTTGTGTAATTTCTTTATGCCAGGTGTTGTTCTGGGAGTAGCAATTACATTAGCCAATCCCACTAATTGCTGCCGCACAAGCTTGTGATAAGCTTCTACCTTATGGTCTACTAAGGCTTTTAGTAATTCTTCCATGGTTCTGGATAAAAAAAAATCCTGTCAGATCAGTGAACACACACCAGATAACCTCAAAGTGTCACTTGTTTACAAATTCTGCAGGAAAATTTAGCACAAAATCTGTACACTTGGCAGCAGGTTAAGTGAGACTGTTCTGGCAAATCACTTGTACTGCATTAATTCTCCACCAGTGAAAAGAACAATAGCAAGTTGGAGCCAGATATGTGAAATAAACACAAACACCTTTGAAAGATGAAATAAAAAAGTAGCTCACATTGCTTTTCACAATAATTTCCTGAAGTATTTTCACAGATTATGCTACCTTTTATGCAAGGCTCAATATTCATAGAGGTAACTCCACCATGTTTACTCCACACAGCCAGTCTTTTCAGCAACAGCATTGTAAAATAAAGGTCACTAGCCTCAACTGGACCTTCCATCCATCTCCACAAAAGTCTTCAAATGATCTTCCTTTGGCCACATCTACAGCAGGTCCTTGAGGAGACCTTCAGCTTTTAGGGACCACAAGTCTTTAGGCAGAGCACTTGATCTGCCCCTACAGTTCATAGGTTCATAGGTTCATACTAGGCTATCTGCCCTAGGGCATTTATAAGCCTAGCCAGAGTGTGTTTGGCTTTCGCCACCCATTTTAAATTAATTTTGCTGTGCCCTTTTTTGAGGTTAGTATACTGTGCCTCTGTCTAACAGTGACACAGAAGTGATACCCGGGGTAAACCTACGATCTCCCATCCACTCATCAAGATTCCTCTTGAAGAGAGTCAATGAGGGACTCTGCCTAACCTGCACTGGGATTTTATTCCAGAGTGAAGGGAGCCTCTGGGTTATGAATCTGTCCCTCCAGCAGTGCCTATTTATTTCAGTGCTGAGGTTCAAGTCTCTCGAGCGCGTAGCTCGATGGGATTTGGATTTTCTGAGGTGCAGCATGTCCATTAATTCCGGGTTGGACATGGCTTTATAAGTCAGGCACAGATCGCCTCTGAGCAGGTGGTATGCCACTGAGTAGAGCTGGAGTTTCTTTAACCGGGCAGCATATGCCATCTGTTTGAGCCCTTTGATCCTCTTGGTGAGGTACTTTTGGGGTCTTTCCAGTTGCTGCAGGTGTCTGATAAGGTACATCCCAAAAGGGGCATTGTACTCAATTATGGGCCTGATGAGGGATGAGTAAAGAGGCACGATGGCCTCCCCTGATCTACATGTGAATCCCTTCATGATTAGGTGGGTTATATAAAATGTTTTTCTAACCACTTTGGCCACGTGGTTGTCACATGAGAGATTGATATCAACTTGGGTCCCCAGGTCCCTAATTACTTCTTCTGTACTTAATGGATTACCACCTATGTGGTAATTTGTGGGCACTTTGTTTTTGCCAAAGGGGATGACTATACACTTTTTGGCGTTTAGCTTGAGGCCATGGCTCTGGCACCAGTTGCCTGTTTCTATGAGGCCCTTTTGGAGGATGCTTGTGTCGGCTGGAGAGTCGATTATGGCGCCCAGTTTGCAGTCATCTGCGAACTTGGTCAGCCACAGTCCTTCCGTGTTGGCCTGTACCTCCGAGAAATATTTACCGAACAAGAGAGGTCCCAGGACTGAGCCTTGTGGGACACCACTTGTAACTGGTTTGGAGTCTGACATGGCTCCAGCAATTCTAACCATGTGTGTTCTGTCCTTGAGCCAGTTTGCAACCCATCTAGTGACATAGGAGTTTATATTTAAGCTGGTGAGCTTATCTATAATGCCCGAGTGGGGTATTGTATCAAAGGCTTTTGCGAGGTCCAGGTAGGCTGTGTGGACCACCTTCCCCTCGTCAATGGCCTTAGTGACTGTTTCAAAGAAATCGACTAGGTTTAAGAGGCAGGATCTGCCCTTAACAAAGCCGAACTGGGTAGGATCCAGTGTCTGTAGGTCCCCAATATCTTTATTTATGAGGTCCATGATGATCCTTTCCATAGCTTTGCAGACCAAGCTAGTCAGGCTTATTGGGTGATAGTTTCCAGGATCCGTTGAGGCACCACCTTTGTGGAGAGGGACCACTGTTGCTGTACACCACTCTTTGGGTACATATCCTGTAGTAAGGCTGAGATTGAACAGTAGTTTTATGTTTGGGTTTAGCTGTTCTTGGAGTTCATGTAGGACGCAGCCTGGGACACCGTCTGGTCCCATTGATGCTGTGTTTTTTGCTTTGGAGAGGGCGGCTCTAACCTGAGCATCTGAGATGTCGGGGGGGGGGGGGCAGCACTGTGCTGGGATAGATATTTGCCCTTTTGGTGGGGAGGGGGGGGAGAAGTTTGCGCTGAACCTGTCAGCTAGGATGTTGGCAATGTCTGTGGGTTTCATGTATTTTTTGTCATTTTGGAGTAATTCTGTGCATATCTGGGAATTCCCACCCAGGTTCCTAACATAACTAAAGAAAGCCTTGTGATTATCCTTAGTGTCCTGTGCAGTTTTTCTCTCGAAGCTGGCCTTAGACGATTTTATGAGTGCCCATAGTTTTTTGCTAATACTGATCAGAGATGCCTTCCCATTTTGGGATTTTGCTCTATCATGTAGTAGCTTCCTCCTTCTATTGTATAGTTTGTTTATGGCTGGGGTCCACCAGATAGGACGTGTGCCTTTGGAGGATTGGGTCTTGGTTTTATTTGGGATTGCATGATCCATGCATTCCTGAAGGTGTTCATAGAATGCATTTATAAAGGATTCTGCGGTCTGGGCCGTATTTTCCACAGGCTCAGGGGCTTTGAAGGATTCCAGCTCGGTTTTGAGGAGTGTGAAATTTGCTTTAGAGAAGTTTTTCACTGTGGTTTTCTGGGCAGGGGGTGGGGTCGGGATGTGAATATCCAGTGAGATTAGTTTATGGTCTGATCTTACCAGTGAGGGATACACTTCTGGTCTGGAGCATAGAGTCCCCATGTTGGTAATGATCAGGTCCAGTATGTTTTCCCCTCTTGTGGGAGTGGTAACAAGTTGTTCCATAGCATTTGAGTTTATAAATTCTAGGAACCTTTGGGCTAGGGTGTTGGAGCTAGAGTAATGCTCCCAGTCTATGTTTGGGTAGTTGAATTCACCCAATATAATGGTGTTTGGAGAGACCTTCATATTTTCCAGTGTTCTCAGGAAGGCCGAGTGGGGTTCCTGGGTTTGGGAGGGTGGTCTGTAGCAGGCTATAAACTGGAAGGCAGTTTTACCCACTGTTAGTTGCACATGGATAGTCTCTGATGCTTCGTGCTGTGCCGCAAACCTGGAGGTGTGGGTATCTTTGACGAATATTGATACTCCCCCTCCTTTTGTGGTTCAGTCCAAGTTTTGGGGCCCAAAAGCATGGTATGAGGTATAACCTGGTAGTGCTGGGGTGCTCTCAGGAGCCTTGAACCAGGTTTCTGTTACTGCACAGATATCTATGTTCTCCATGCTAAGGAGAGTTTCGAGTGCGTGCATCTTGAGGTTTAGACTTCTGGCATGCATTACTCTTAGTTTCTTATCCCTTGTGATACCTATGGAGGTGGGTTTGTCTTTTGAGCCTTGCCTAAAAAAGGCACTATGGGGGAAGCAAGAGCCTTTGCCAATATCCGAAAGCCCAGGGGTGACAGGTGCAAGCCGTCCCTAGCGAAGCATCGTGGCTTGTCGAGCATGTCATCCCAGGCTGACAGGCATTGGATCCCCTTTGTATGACACCAATACTTAAGCCAATTGTTGAAATTGATCATCTTGTCTTCATGTTGTGGCATCATTCTTGATGAGGGTAAGATGCTACTCAAGGTCAGGGTCATACCGGCCTGGGCTACATGCTCAGAGAGCTCCTCTGTCTCTTTTCATGTAGTCCAGGGAGGTACGTCTCAGGTCATTCACACCAGCATGGACAATGACCGAGTCATATTTGTACTTGCCTTGGAGTGACCTGAGTGCTTGTGTTATGTAGCGGATCCTAGCGCCTGACAGGCAGCTCACCGTGACCTTCTCCTTGTTCAGCCTGGTGAGTGGGACGTCAGTGTGCCTGACGATAGTGTCACCTATTACAAGTGTATCAGGTGTGTTGTTTAGCCTTAAGGGCTGTGACTGTTCGGCACACTGGCTTTGTGAGCTATGTGTTGCACGTGTTTTATTGTGGGGTAGCGGTTGCTTGGGTGTCTGCTTTGGAGGTCTCTGCTGCTTAGGCAGATTTTTATTTAGAGCCTCCGAGTATGTTTTTGTGTGTTTGTGTTTGGTTTGCTGTCGTGGTAGGTCTATGTGAGACTGGAATTGTAGTGAGTGTGGTTTCCTTCTCCTCCTGACTGGTTATGCCAGTACTGAGTTGAGAGAGCTTAGCCTCCAGTTTGGCTATATGGTTGCATCTCTCACATGTCTTGGAATTTGTTGGGAGGAGGAGAGGGTTGTCTGTGTACATGAGGCAGTTGTAACATTGCCTCAAGATTCCCAGATTCACCAGCTGGACTGGAGAGGAGATTGACAACTGACCTTTGGACATGCTAGAATAGTATTGGGAATTCCTTTATAATTGAAAATAAGGGCCAATGGGGAACAAGGTACTCAAGGGGAGTTTGTGAGGGTGTAGTGCTTTTAATTTTTTAGTGCTGACTTATATAATTGCTTTAGTGAGCAAGTGCCAGGTAACTTAAATGCAGTGTGTTACAGGTAACTTAAAACAACAAACAGTAACTTTCTTTCAAGTGAAACAAGGAAATAAGTACAGTAAGCAATGCAGATATCACTAGGGATCTACAGAAGTACTGAAAAGCCGTGTTTTAGGTGGAATTAGCGTTTCAGGGAAATAACAAGCAAACAAACAACAAGCATACAAACAAAGCTAGATTCAGCAGGCCTGGATCTAGTCTGTGCTACAGCAAACAAGGTGTACCAATTTCAGTAAGAAACAGTTCAAATATGCAGGCACTATAAGCCTTTAACCAGAAATTCCCAGCTCAGAAGGGCAGATTCCAGCCTCTCTTCCCACAAGAGTGCAGACCACGAACCTTCTTAATGTAAAATAACTGGCCTGAAGCCCAAGTGCTTAAACCAGAACTAATACACTTTTAGAATAACAAACACTGAGCCCTCAATCAGCAGTTCCCAACTTAGAAGGATGTAAACTACCTGTCCTGCCACCACAGTGCAGGCCACAAACCTTCCTAATGTAAAACAACTGGTCTGAAGCCCAAGTGCTTAATCCAAAAGACTTAGAATGATAGCTACACTTTAATCAAATTACTACCAAGCAGTAATAAATACAATTGAATACTTAAGAATGCCTGGATTAGTGCTCAAGTTATACAAACAAAGCTAGATTCAGCAGGCCTAGATCTAGTGTATACTACAGCAAACAAGGTGTACCAATTTCAGTAAGAAGCAGTTCAAATATGCAGGCACTATAAGCCTTTAACCAGAAATTCCCCGCTCAGAAGGGCAGAGTCCAGCCTCTCCTCCCACAAGAGTGCAGACCACGAACCCTCTTAATGTAAAATAACTGGCCTGAAGCCCAAGTGCTTAAACCAGAATTAATACACTTTTAGAATAACAGACACTGAGCCCTCAATCAGCAGTTCCCAACTTAGAAGGATGTAAGCTGCCTGTTCTGCCACTACAGTGCAGACCACAAACCTTCTTAATGTAAAACAACTGGTTTGAAGCCCAAGTGCTTAAACTAAAAGGCTTAGAATGAGTTACACCAAGCAGTAATAAATACAATTGAGTACTATTAAGATGACGCAAAAGCAAAATAAAGTAGGAAGAAACACAAATACAGTAAAAGCAGATACATTTTTTTGAGTGAGCAAATGAGATGGGCCCAGGAGTTACAGGACAGAAACAAGTGCAAATGCAGGCCTTCAAATCAGAAAGTTGAGAGAGATGGAAGACCGCCCAAATGGCCAATAACTACAAATTCTGGGCCAGAACCACTCCTTATGTGGTAGACAGGTTACCTAATGCTTACCACTCCCGCTGATAAGCTAGAAGGCTTCCCTCCAACACAGAAAGGCTTGGGGGGCTCAGAAGCTTACAAACAGTCCTGGATACAGCAAATCTGTATCTGGAACACTAATTACAGGAAAGGTAGGAAACAGGCTTACAATTTTTTTTTTTTTTTCAGAAAAGTAGCAAAAACAGTAGTAAAAACAATTCACATACAGTGCAAGCTGGCACACTTGAGTATGTAGCAATATTAGTCCACACACAGTTTTAAAAAATGTAATTAAATTAAAAAGGACTAAAAGCAAGTGCAGAAATGGTTTATTAGGTAGAATGCGGTAAAGAGATGGGACTGGGGGAGTGTCCTAGATCAAATCTACAGTGGGGCGGGCACTGCAAAAGCCACCAAATTGGATGTGAGGAATCACAGTGCAAATTTATAAAACCAGAAAAATATATACCGATCTCTGTATATTTGCAGAACAGTAAGACAACAGATATCTAAGCAACAATTTAGCTCTATAATACAGAAAAATATACTCAGCTCTATATATTTGCAGATAGTCTTGTAAGGCTTTCTCTCAGTGCACAGGTTCCAATTTAAATGCAGGCTGTTATTAACAGGTCAAAATTAAGGGAATCTGGAGTTAAGCAACACACAAGCTATAAAAGCTGGTTATATCAGCTGAAGACAAGGCAGAAAATGAGGGGTGGGGGGGTGGGGAAGACAGTTTCAACAGAGATGTGAGGAATCACAGTGCAAATTTATAAAACCAGAAAAATATGTACTGATCTCTGTATATTTGCAGAACAGTAAGACAACCGATATCTAAGCAACAATTTAGCTCTATAATACAGAATAATACAGAAAACTATACTCAGCTCTAGATATTTGCAGATAGTCTTGTAAGGTTCTCTCTCAGTGCACAGGTTCCAATTTTGATTTTACAGTGATCTTCCTAACAGTAAAATCAACTTCCTAAACTCTGCCTTCTAGGTTACGAGCTTGTGTATACCACAAACAGGTAATTATGGTCTCATTAATTTATTTAATACATCCAGTTGCTTAGCTGTTGTCAGCACCTAAAGGCACAACACAGATTTAAAGCTGTATTCCCTGTTTTCCACTCTGGATATCCCTAATATATATGTTCATAGATAGTTACTAGGCATATAGCCTAGGAAATCATTAAGGGGCCTAGCCCAAATTCCTATTTTCCCTTGAGCAAGTCAATTAATGAGAAATTTGGATGGTGCAGTGGTGCAGCGGTAGCATTGTTGCCTTGCAGCAAGAGGTTCTCCAGTTTGATTCTTGGTTGGAGTGCCTTCTGTGCAGAGTCTGCATGTCTCCCTGCATTTGTGTGGGTTTTCTCCGGGTACTTCTTCCCATATTATAAAGACATACATCTGAAGTTTTTCCCTCTGGGCCTGTGCTGAAAATTGGCTTCATTCCAAGTGAGACTTTCCCGGTAAACAAAATGTTTAAAAAAAATAAATATATAAATAAATAAATAAAATTTCTTCTAGATTGCCTCTGAAAAGGGACTGTGTGTCCAGTCCAGTAGGCCTATGTGATTAACAAATGGGTAAGTTACTGAAAAACAATGAATCCACCCAAGACAAACTTGGGTACATCCAATATAACAATATTAAGGTTTAATACTGAAATGTCGAACGGCACTACATCGACTGTACTATAGTCAAACACGGAAGTTTGAAAATAGTAATGTCGACGACAAAAAAACAATCTGGGACTGTGTTTTAACATGGGTCGAGGTAGGGGAGATGTTTGTAGTTCTGAATAATACTGAACACCTACCTTGACCCATGTTAAGACCATTCCGAGATTGTTATTTTGACGTCGACAATACTATTTTCGAACTTCCGTGTTCGACTATAGTACAGTCGACATAGTGCCGTTCGACATTTTAATAGTAAACCCAATATTAAACATACGGGTAAGTTACATATAGCAGTAGCAAGCAATACATACATTTCTGTTTTCAGTTTGACAATGATTGGAATAATGATAAATAGTTTGCACCTCCATTGTGATTGCTGCTTTTTACTCCTTATCTTAGTAAGTAAAAGTTATTGTTTACCTGGCTGTTGATCAGTGTGGTAGTTATAATGACAAGTAACAAATATCTAGTCCTACTTGTGTTATATGAATATAATATGTAATAAAACAGAAGATAATGAGGCTGTACCATTTCTTTTGTAAATAAACAACTATAAGTAACCTTGGTGTGCCAGATGTTCAAGTAAGCAACCTAGTGCTAAAGGAGCTTGTCATAGTAATAACAGCAATAGTGTGTGCAGATAAAAACAAAAGCCTAGGCTGGTGCATCTTAATGGAATGCAATATGTTCTTGGTGAATGGATTGGTATGGCAATTATCACTGTATCCCTAAAAGTTAGCCATTCGATTAAGTATCGATGTAGTATTTGAAAACTAATGCAGGAGTTAAAGCGTATATTAAACTCTATGTGAAATGCTGTGATGGGAAGGGGAAGAGAATGAAAATTATCAGAAGTAAAAAAAAAAAAAGTATTTCACATGTGGCAGAGGTATAAATGAGATTTAGCAAACTTGTGTGATTCTAAGACGTCTTTAGGGAAGAGCACCAGAGCAAAATGCCTTTGGGGATTGTAGTAAGATCTAAAGAATACCCAAGTGTGAAGATGGGTCAGGGTGTATGAAAATCCAAGGCTTAAAAAACATTGAAGAGGAAAAGAGTCAGAGATGCAGCAGACTTAAGGGCAGAGGCGTGTCAAACCAGAAAATGTGTACTCCTGTATGCATGTACATCCACACACGTACGTGTGTGTGTGTGTGTGTGTGTGTGTGTGTGTGTGTGTGTGTGTGTGTGTGTGTGTGTGTGTGTGTAATATATATATGCATATGGATACATATTCACACATACATGTATGTAGATATATGCATTATACATGTGTGAGTCTATGTATATTTATATATGTAATTAGCTAAAATGATCTAAAACATCATAGGATCGACAGTAAAAATATCGACAGCAAAATATCTAAATGTCTAAAGATGTAAAGTTTAAAACATCTAAGCACAAAATATTGACCAAATCTAACCACATCCATAACCATTGTTTTTTCAGGGAGGTAAGTTCCCCTGAAACCCCATAACCCTTGATACCAACTCCAAGGTCACACAACAGTGGGGAAAATGTATAAACCCTTCCGTAGTATATCTTAAATTGTGTTAGTAAGTTGTGTTTAGATGCTTTTCAGTTTATATGTTTTTGTTTGTGTTTTTATTGTTTTAATTTCTGTAAGTCTTTTGGGTTTTTAATACCATGACTGGAATGGAACTAATTCCCAAGTAAAAGTTTGATTAAAGTTCTTGAAATCATTATTGTTTCAGTCTTTGATGTTAGACAGAAGTGCTCTTCACAGCACCTGCAATATGCCCAGTATTGACTCCTGCAACTCATACAGAGTTACATGTATTGGTAACATATGTAAGTACGATTGTGAATTCCCGTTGCTCCTACTACTATTTGAACTGTCTGGGTATCCTCTTTCCATATTGCCCTTATTTCTGCCTGTAAATCCTGGTATTTTATGACTTTGTGTCTCAATGTACATAAGCTACTATAGTCACTGGGTGTAGCAATTTTAATGATCAATGCTACTTTTGTCTTCTTTTCCTGGACTACTATATCTGGTTTTCTCGCATCTATTTTTTGGACTGCTAGTAACAGGTGATCCCATGTGATGTAAAATTCATCAACTTCTATAATGCTTTGTGGCCCATGTTTCCAATGTTTCTCAGCTGCTTCAGTATTATAATGTTTGCACAATCCCCATTTCAACATCCCCATTCCACTATCCCTTATGAGACCAAATGAACATAAGAATTCTCATACTCTACTTGACGATATTGTGACTTCTAGTGTATATATTGTGTGTGTGTGTGTGTGTGTGTGTGTGTATATATATATATATATATATATATATATATATATATATATATATATATATATAGATGTATATGTATAATTTTCTTGGAACGAGATTGTTGTCTGTTTTATTTAGATATGTATTTGTATTGTTTATTTGTGTTTTTGAGTTATTGTATTGTTATTATTTGGAAAAAAAGAAAATTGAAATAGAGATTTTGGAAAAAAAAACAGTCTTGCCACGTTATTATGCCTTTCAATATACTTTCCTTCTGCCATTAGTGTGTCACACCCAGCAACAAGGTGTGCAACTGTTTCCAGTTCTGTTTTACAAAACGTTCATTTGTCTGTTTCTCCCACATGTTCAGTGGACGTGTACGTAGTCCACTGTCGTGGGCTGCCAATATTGACCTTTCATCTTTTGGTTTAAAGTCACCTCTCCTTAACTATTACCTTTTCATCTGATCCCTCACCTTATATTCTTTTGTGGCACATTCAGTCGCTGCTTGATTTTTATCTACTTCAGGTTTGATTTCTTTTCCCATTTGATGACTGTATATTCCTGTTAAATTAAGCAGGGAAGTCATGTTAGACTTGTTCTCCTCATGTTTTAAAACTTTCACATTTGACACTTGTGAGGTCAGCAGATATGTATTCTGTCTTATGACTGCAGATCTATACATCTAATCAGTTTTGAGGAGGCCCATACCTCCTTCAGAATGGGGAATATATAGTCTTGGTATACAAAGATTTTTATAAATCATTTGATAAGCATGAAGCATTTTTGTTGTTTTCCTGTCCAACTGATCCAATAAATTTTAGGGTCAGTCACTCCAAAACTGCAAGTTAGAACAGGAAGAGCAAATTGGTGTATAGCCTGGACTTTGTTCCTAGATGTCAGAGCTGTTATCAATATTAATTTGTCTTGTAAAATGTTTTACTAAGTTGTATTTACATATTGTTGATCCTTCAGTTCCCAAATATTTATATACTCCCTCTTGCTCAAGTTCTTTTATTTCCCATTCCTGTCCCAGGCTAACGTTCCCATTCCTGTCCCAGGCTAATGTTTTCTTGGTGCTGCAGCTTTCCTTCTTTAAAGGTTGCTTTTTGCATGTTTCTCAAGACCGAATGACATTCTTACTTCATCTGACAAAGTTTTGACCACTTGTAGTTTTGATTTCAGTTCCTCATCTGATGGACTATACAGTTTTAAATCATCCATAAAAAGAAGATAAGTCTTTATGCTTTGTTGTTTTCTGGGTGCCAACTTGTAACCATGACCTAATCTGTTAAATAGGCAGCTTAATGGGTTAAGGGCAAGACAAAAGTACAGCGGTGACAGAGTCGCCCTGGAATATCCACCTTTGAATTTTTATCTGTGGAGTTATAATTTTGTCCTTTATCATGGCTTAACTATAGAGTGATTTGCCACTGTTTCATGGTTACTGTAATGTAATTGATCAGTGTAGGGTGTACCTTATACGTATTTAAGCACTCTCTTATCCGTGAATGGGGGGGGGGGGGTGCTGTCCATGCTATACTTAGATTCTTCCAGTTTTACAGTTCTCCATTATTACTTTATTTTAACAAGTGATCCTTTCTTTGTCACCTTTTTGTTGTATTACCTTGATTACATTTTCTTCTAAATGACTATAAACTCTGACAGCATCATTTCCAGTGTATAGTTTATACTTCGTCAGAAGGCAAGTTATTGGTCTAGAGATTTTAGGATAGCTTGCAGGCTCTCTGTTGAGGAGGAGTATTGCTTTTTCCTGTTGTTAATCCGGTTGGCATCTGTTAGGGGTGGGGATATAAATCGTTTTTACTCGTGGCTAAATCTTCATGTAAAGATGTTAATACTTTTCGCTAGAAGTTAGGTACTGCATCTTGGCCTGGGGTTTTCCAAATAGAGGCTTTTATTAACTTTGTTTCAGTCTCTCTCACTGTTACTTCATCCCATTTCATATCCTGTACCTTTAAACTTCTTATTCTTAATTTTACTTCTGTCCATTCAGCATCTTTCTTTTGTTCCACAGGATCTTCATAGGTACTTCTCCAAAATGTATCTATTTCTTCTTTTTTGGTGACGTTTCAATTCCTTTTGCTTTGTTTCCCAGTTCTGTATATTTTTTGGACCATCAATAAATTGCTTATTTTGTACTTTTCCTTTATATTTATCTGCATATCTTCTGTGTTTATCTGCCTGTGCTGATATCATTAGTTTATTATTTGCAAAAGTATGTGCTAGATCCTAATCTATTGTGATACTGCGCATTGCTTTTATCACGTCTCTGAGTATTTTTGTTGATCTGTTCACTCTTCTAGCCTCTTCTAACAGTGACACTTCTTGTCTTAACAGCTTTATAGTTTTCTGTATCCGATACTTCCATGATGGCATTTGATTTCTCCCCCTCCTTTCCCTTACTGCCCTGCGTTTTTGTGGTAAGACTTTATTTGTTATTAATTTAGCTGCACAGTAATGTATCCTATTTACTTCTGTTATTTTGCATGGGTTTCTATGAACAGTCCTGATTACTGTGTTCATTTATTTGGTCTAACTTCTAACATTATGGGTCTTTTTGACTTTCTGCAGTCTGTTTCTTTCATTGATCATAATAGGTCTGTCCATCTCTATTAAATCAAGCAACTCTTCCCTTAGATCATTTTTGTTCTAAACTGAGGGCACATTCTTTGTTCCCCATTTCCTATGGGCTTTCTGCAGAAAGTTCCAGAGCATCATCCTGTGCCATAATCTCTTCAGTTTTATTCAGTGTCGTCTGTTCTTTCGTATGGGAACTCACTGGCCTATCACTCCACAACACAGAAGTTGTTGGTTTCCTGTTCCTTCCCTAGCTGTGCAATTCCATATGAACTTTTATATTGATTTACTACTGAAGGCTCCAAAGTATCTTCATATGGCAACTGATGAGATGTTTCCTGCTCCAGTGGTTTCTCCTTAATTTGGGGATTCCTTATTCTATCCTGCTGTGGTGTTGTCAGAGTTAAGATTTTCTACACTAAATCCTTCACTTCACAGGTAATCCATAGCCTCATTTTCTATTTCTTTAACTTCTCCATTAGTAATCCCTCTTTCCCGCTTTTTCTTATTTTTTGTGTTGTAAAATTTCCCATATCCAGATGCTTTTGCCTGCATTTCTGTTCAAATATCTCTGGTGTTGCTCTTTTTGTTTTGATTAGTTTTGCTTTCTCCTTTGCATAAATGCTCCATATTAAATCTTTTTCTTTCCCGTGTCCATATTTCTTCTTCAGATGTCTCCTGCTCCTCCTGTTTCTCCTTACTTGGAGAACTCTGTTTCTTCATGCTGTGATGTAATCTGTGTTCGGTTTTGTACACTAAACCCTTCACTTCACAGGTATTCCATTACTTCCATTTCTATTTTATTATCTATAAAGAATTGCCTGATGCACAAGTAACCGAGGAAATAACATTCCTATCACCCTGTCAGAATGTTTTTTCTGCAAGCTCCTGTTGAAGTAAGTGCATGCTCTTTTGTCGCATAGTTCTTTCTGAATTATGAAACTGTAGGGTTTTGTCTGGACCCAGCACAGAATATGAGTGTCTATATTTAGTGGCGGCACCAGACAGGAAAAGAACTGTAGTTGTCATAGGGGCAAATTTATGGAATGTTAAGGGCGGTGTCTCGTGTCTTTCTCATATTTCCTACCCCACTGTGTTCTGGATTTAAACAGTTTGAGTGTGCGCATTGTAAAATGTTACATAACTGCTCCTGAAATTGTTTTGCAATTGACCCTTTATATCCCTGCCTTGATTTACACAGCAGCATATTGCCTGGGTCAGTACATAGATTTTTAAGCCGAACCCTGTATAGATGGAATTATATTGCCTTGTCTAGTGATTTGTTTTTCTTCTGATGTAATAACAGTACAGTAAAACTGTAGTTTCGATATTTATTTCATTCCATCTCATTGAGCAGAAGTTTCATACTCACAATTAATGGAAACTGTAAATTCTAGAAGAGACCACGGAACAGTGTTGGTTTCACAATCAGAAGCAACCTCATTGGCTCAGTCCATACTACCAAATGTGGGAACTGAAAGAATGCTGAAAATTCAGCTACAAATACCAGTGGGCATGGTCAGCATCTCCAGCGTCTCTGTTCCTACTTTAACTTTTGCCTGTGAAGTTAAGGATAAGTTCTGTGATGAAGTTAGCATTGCTATCTGTGAGGTCCCTTCCCCATGAACTGCTGTTTATTCTTGGTGACTTCAGTGGTAGAGTTGGCAGTTATCACAGATGTCTATCTTGTTTGGGACAGTTCGGAACAGGAAATATGAATTAAAACAGATAACTTCTCCTTGAACTCTGCTCCCAGTATGACATCTGCACAACCAAACCCTTCGTCAATGTCAAACCCCAGCACAAAGTTTTGTTTCACAGTTCTTTTGGTCCAAAAAGGAAGGGAGACCACATACTGACATGGGCAAGACTTGTGACCCTTTCAAAAGTATGCGAGTTTTGCCTTGTTTCACCTGAATGACAGCGATATCAGCAGGAAATGGGGGGGGGACTACAAGTTGCTATTTGTAACATTGTGGTATCTATCATTGGGAAGAGGACAGGCAAGTGTGCTGATTGGTTTGAAGCCCATGCTGAAGTGCTGATGTCCCTGATTGAGAAGAAGAGACAGGCACTGGCTGCATACTGTTACTCTTCCAATGAGGAGAAACCTGCAGGTGCTCCACTGTGATCTGAGTCAAGTGCAGCAGATAGCTCAGTGGTGTGTAGCCTCCAACTTTGCTTCAAGATTCAGCAGGCTGTGGACACTGGTAACAATGGAGGAATGTACAATGAGATCAGGCACACTAACGGTCCATCACAAAGGAAGATCTCCCCTCTTATGTTGGTCACAGGTGAGGTCCTGAAAGTTGGAATCAGAGACCATAGTTATGAAGCGAGCCCGGAATACCATCAAGCCTCTGCCAACTTTGACTGAACTCGATGCTGTGCCCACCTTGGAGGAACTCAACACGTTTAACGCACTTTTGTTTATTTATTTATTATTTATTTAACATTTATTTTACCAGGATAAGTCCAACTGGACATCATGTGTCCTTTTTCAGTGGAGTCCTGGGGATAAAAGCTCCAAAGAAATAACAGTGTACATACATGCTTTAGATAACAATAAAACTGTCATACAAGATAAGAGAAACAATGAAGAACAAAACCAATTATGTAGAACAATAAGAAACTCAGGAGTAGTACCATTACTTACAATATATACAAAAAGTACATTTCAGGTGAGAGTATAGTGTATGCATTAAAGGCTTCAACGGGTAACTTACATATGGAAAAGTGGGTCTTCAAGGGGGGTCTTTGCAGTTGCAAAGAGGGTTAGTATTGAGGTGTAATTTAAGAAGACCTTTAAAGGTGCCTGTGTGACCTTGTAGCCTGAGTTCAGGTGGGAGGGTGTTCGACGCTTTGGCAACATCATGGGAGAATAAGGCCTCCTCAGAACTGTTATTGCATGGATTAACTTCAGTCAGGTTTTTGATACATGAACGTAGCTCCCATTTAGGGTTGTGAAAGTTTAGCATGTCGGCAAGGGCAGGGCACTGCTCCGGATGGAAGAGAATTTGATGGGCTATGATCAGTTGGTGGGTAGCGTAGGAGGTTTGGAAATTCTAACCAGTGCAGTTTAGTTAGGGATAGGCAATGGTGGGAATGTGATCTATTATTGGCAGCGAACCTAGCTATTTTATTGTAGCATGTAGAGAGTTTGTTCAGGTTGGTTTTGTTAATATTGGTGAGAACTGGAGAGGCATAAAGTAGTGTTGATAAGAGATAGAGTTCTGGTTATTTTTGTTCTAGTCTCAGGGGTTAGGAATAATTTGCAACGATATAGGCAACCTAGTTGTTTATGGACTTTAGAGATAGTTTGGGATATGTTCTTTTTGTATTTAAGTTGATGATCAATAGTGATGCCCAAGAGATTAGAGTGATGAGGGTGCCATTGGTAGACATGATGGTAAAGGTGGTGTTGCAGTGTTTGGTTGGGTGGAATAGTATTAGCTGTGTTTTTTTGGCGTTTAGTATTAGTTGGTAGTTTAGCCAGATGTTCATCGTGTTTCACTGTTGCAGTCATTACTCTTTGGTTATCCTGCTGGCAGGCTACCCGCAGTCAGCCAGAATTCCAAAGTCTAGGTATGGCGTCGGTTGCTATCACCTCTTCCCTGACGTCAGTACGCCAGGGGTATAAAAGATGCAGCTGACGCCATTTTCTTCAGTCTTTCTTGCCGCACGGTGCCCGAAGCAAAAGCAGTTCACAAGTGCCGGTCGGCCGACTCCTGAGATTTTCAAATCTGAATTTCAGATCCGAAGTCTTCATTAAAGCTAAGTACCCTGTTGGGGAAACTTTTTTCTTGCTCCAGACCGATGTCAGAAAAAGTTAATTGTATTTCTTGTGGGAAGCAAATACCTCATAAGGATTTTCACTCTTACTGCATTCCTTGCCTAGGCCCTGATCACAACGTTGCTAGTTGTCGGTTTTGTGCTAGATTTAACCAACGCAAGATCAAGTGTCGGTTTGATTTTGCATTTCATTACTTTGGCCGAAGATTTAATTATATAATGCCATCGGATCAGCTGATAGCTGCAGTTTACAAAAAACACAAGGAAAAGGATAGGCATCCGAGGTCCAAAACCGACGACGAAGCCTCTTCTAGGCCAGTCGCCGGTTCGTTGGTTCTCAGTGAGGCGCTTTCGCAGCCCCTGGTGCCCACTACCTCAGACCCAGAGGCCGCTTCCGACTCCCACGTGGAGCTGACTGGGCCTCTGGATACTCCAGTTATTGGACACTCGGAAATCATTCCCTCAGATGGGTCCGGAGCCACTGAGCAGGCATCGGCTTCTGAGGGTGTCTTCAGACCTACACAACTATATATTAAGCCATCTTCAGCTTCAAAGACAAAGACTAAAGCAGCATTAAAGACAAAGAAACAAGTACAGCATTCTCCTACTCAGACTACACAATGTGGTGCTCCTACCTCCAAAAGCGGAGAAGACAAATCACAACCTTACAGGAAACAGTCCCACTGACTTTCCTCTACCAGATCCAAGCACTTTTCTTTTGGCAGCCCCCCTTAGGGGGAAAACTAGCACTTTTTTCATCAAATTGGCAAAGGATTACCCAAGACAAATGGGTCCTGAACGTAGTGTCCCAAGCTACAGGTTCCATTTCCACACTCTACCAAGGTCAAAAGGTATGCCAGACCTACCACACAATCAATGGGCAGAGGCACAAAAACAAATTACAGCCCTCATGGACATGAGGGCCATTCAGCAAGTACCACAAGAGCAGGGGCAAGGATTTTACTCCAGACTTTTCCTAGTACCCAGAAAGGACAAAACCTGGAGACCAGTACTGGACCTGTCTATACTAAATACATTTCTGGAAGTTCCAAAATTCAAGATGTTGACTCTACAGCAACTACTGCCCATGCTGGGCAAGAAGGCTTGGCTTGTAACTTTGGACCTAAAAGAGGCATACCTGCATGTCCCAATCAGACAATCTTGCAGAAGATACCTCAGATTCATAGCTGGCTCAATGCATTACCAATTCTCTGCACTGCCCTTTGGCTTATCTCCTGCGCCCAGGGTCTTCACAAAATGCCTGGCACCAGTAATTGTGTTTTGCAGACAAAAAGGATATATCCCTACTTGGACGACTGCCTAATTCAAGCAGAGAACAAAGACATTCTTCTAAAGCATCTGGCATTTGTAAAAAGATTACTAATTGGCCTAGGGTACACAGTAAACGAAAAGAAATAAAAACTAGTGCCCTCTCAAGAGATAATATTCCTGGGTGCAAGCCAGGCTTATCTCACGCCAGACAAACAAAAGCAACTGGCTACTTACTTCAAGAAATTGGCAACAAAACCCCACTTATCTGCAAGGAAATTCATGCAGGCCTTTGGTTTCATGGCATCCTGCATTCTATTAATTCCATATGCCAGACTGCATATGAGGAAACTACAGTGGTATCTAAAAAGTGTTTGGACTCAGCATTGCCACAGCCTGGAGACAGTAATTGCACTCATTTCCTGCCTGCAACAGGAGTTTCGATGGTGGGCAGAAGCCTGTCACCACAACAAGGGTCTGCCATTCAGTTTACCCACAGCCAGACAGTCACTGACAACGGATGCATCAGATTATGCCTGGGGCGCCCATATGGCAGGAAAATGTATTCAGGGCACATGGCCTGCAAACCAGATGCATCTTCACATCAATCAAAAAGAGATGCTAGCTGTTCAAAATGCCCTGACAGCTTTCAAGGACCTTCTTTATCCAGGACAGTTACTGATAAAGACAGAAAACACTACGGTTATGTGGTACATAAACAAGCAGGGAGGTACACATTCCTACCCCCTCTGCAGACAAGCAATGACCTTATGGGACACAGCATTGGCTTTTCAAGTTCACCTGCAAGCACTATTACTGCCAGGAAAAACAAATACTCTGGCAGACGAACTAAGCATAAACCTCATGGATCCCCATGAATGGAAACTGGATCCACAAGTCTTCAGCATGATAATAAGGAAATGGGGATGCCCAGACATACATCTTTTTGCCTCCTCTCACAACTGCCAATTGCAGAGATTTTTCACAAGGATTTATCACAAGCAAGCATGGAAAGTGGATGCCCTATCCTTCAGCTGGAAAAATCTAACAGTATATGCTTTTCCCCCACTGCCTCTCCTTCCCAGGGTACTCCTAAAGGTCAGACAAGAGAAGCCAAAAATGATACTGATTGCACCAGACTGGCCTAACTGAGATGCTAAACAAAGGCCTTTCTTTCTCATCTATTAAGATTCATGCCTCTGCCATTTCAGCCCACTACAATACGGAAATACCTATCTTTTCTCATCCTTTAATAAGGCAGTACCTCAGAGGGGTCAAAAACATTAGGCCTCCAAGGAGAGCACCAATTCCGACCTGGGACCTCAATTATGTTTTGGAAAAACTCACACTGCCTCCTTTTGAGCCAGCATCAACAGCAGATATAAAATTCTTATCCTGGAAAGCAACTCTGCTCCTAGCAATAACCTCTGCAAGGCGAGTCTTGGAGTTACAAGCACTCATGGCTGTGGAACCTTTCATCATTTTTCACACAGACAGGGTTTCTCTGAGGACAAACCCTACATTTGTGCCTAAGGTGGTGTCCAGTGTGGCCCTCAACCAAACCATTCACTTGCCAGCCTTTTATCCTAATCCACAGAACAAGGGTGAGAAAGTTCTGCAATGGACATACACAGGCAGTTACAATTCTACTTGGACAGAACTAAAGCTTTCAGAAAGACTGAGCAACTTTTAGTGTCATATGCTGCAGGATCACAAGGAAAGGCTGTCTCAAAACAGACTATTTCTAAATGGATAGGCCATTTCATCCACTTCTGCTATTTTCAACATGGCAAATCAGTGCCTAAGGGCATTAGGCCTCATTCCACCAGAGCAGCAGCCACTTCAGCAGCCTTCCTTAGAGGGTGTACCAACCAAAGATATCTTAGAGGCTGCAACTTGGAGTTCAGTGCATACCTTCACAAAGCACTACCACTTACCTCTTTACTCTAAGTCCAGAGCAGGCTTTGCCACTGCAGTTCTGCAGGGCCTCATATCCTCTCCTAATCCTATTTAGCCCAGCCACCCTTCCTCAGCTTTGGGTTTCAACCCAAGAGTAATGACTGCAACAGTGAAACACGATGAACATAGTACAGTTGTGTACCTACCATAAATGTAGATGTTCGAGTGTATTCACTGTTGCAGTCCAGGTTACCCTCCCACCATCCTCCTTTTCTTTGCTGGGACTTATCTGCACTTCTCTATCCTATACAACCTATTTGGTGTATTTGCTTGTAGATGAAGGACATGTTATTTTTGTGCATGCATTTTTATTGGCATATTTTACAGCCTTCCAATTTGGGGGCACCTGACATCTGGGGCAAGAAAAACTGAAGAAAATGGCGTCGGCTGCATCTTTTATACCCCTGGTGCACTGACGTCAGGGAAGAGGCGACAGCAACCGACGCCGGACCTAGACTTTGGAATTCTGGCCGACTGCGGGTAGCCTGCCAGCAGGATAACCCAAGAGTAATGACTGCAACAGTGAATACACTTGAACATGTACATTTATGGTAGGTACACAACTGTACTTTCTCTACCTCCGTGAAGGATTCTTGGGCTTTACTTTGAAGTAATTGGATGTTTGTTGCTGAGCAGATTAGGGTAATGTCGTCCGCATACTGGACAATGTTGGCTCTAGTGGTAGGTAGGTGGAGATTATTTGTAAATATGTTGAAGAGAAGGGGGCCAAGGATTGAAGCTTGTGAGACACCACATGAGACAGGGAGTGGGGGGATAGGGATTTGCCCCATTTAACAGATTGTGACCGGTTGTTTAGGTAACTGTTTAACCATTGTAGAGTGGGGTCCTCAAGGTTGAGTTCTGCTAGACAGGTGAGGAGTTTGTTATGGGAAACTGTATCAAATGCCTTGGATAGGTCTAAGAAGGTGGCAGAGACCAGCTTTCCTTGGTTACTGTGCAAGTTTATGGTATTGGAAAAGTTAATTAGGGCAGTGTTGGTGCTATGGGAAGGTCTGAATCCATGTTGTGTTTTAGTTAGAAGGTTGTTAGTTAGCAGGCGGGTAAGGAGTTGGTGGTGGATACATTTTTCTATAATGTTTGGGAGGTAATAGGATTGCAATGGGACGTTTTGGAAAAGTTCCCAGGATAGACTGCATTTCCTCAGAAATCTTCATATGTGCCATTGGTGCCCTAATCTCACAGCTGTGTGTAATAGTTTGCCAGTGCTGGGGAGAAGGCAGAGTACAGCAAGAGATGAGGAATGTTAACATTGTTACTAGCTGTAAGAACAAGGGTGACAAAAGTGATTATAACAACTGTAGCAGCATCTTCCTTCTCAGTACCATGCTGTTTGCATGTGTTATCCTGAAAAGGCTCTACATTCTTGCAGACAGTGTACCCTGAGGCTGTGTGTTCAGAACACAATGGTCTACCACAAACACAGTTTTCTCTGTTAGGCAACAACACGAAAAGTGCAGGGAGCAGAACAGATCTCTGTATATTGCCTTCATTGACCTGACCAAGGCATTTGGCTTCATCAGTAGGGAAGGTCTGTTCATGATTCTGACTAAGACTGACTGTCCTCAACACCGCTTGGCATTATTAGTGCCTTCCATGAGAGGCGAAGGGGGACCATGGTATACAACAGATCCACATCTGAATCGAGAGTGAATCAGAGGTGCATACTGGCTCCAGAATTGTTAAACATCTTCTTTTCAGTCTTTTTTTTTAATTTGTTTTTGGAAATTCTGCAGTTCTTTCTCTGAACTAGAATGGACATCAACGTCTTCACTGTTGAGACTTGGATCGAAAACCAGGGTGCTTTAGAAATGTCTAAGGGAGTTACTGTTTGGTGATAACACCGCTATTTTTTGCTCACACTCAACGTGAACTTCAGTCACTCATGACTCACTGTGCAGATATATGCATGCAGTTTGGCCTTGCAATCAGCTTAAAGAAGACCCAGGTGATGGGCCAAAATGTGGGCAGTGAACCATCTGTCTGGATGATCAACTACTAGCTGTGTCCTGCTGTTCAGCTATGAGGCAATCTGGTTCCTCAGCTTTGGTTCTAGCCCCCAAGCATTCCTATTTTTTCCTGTTAACCTCCTGTGTTAACTCACACCTGTCGGGCTGTCACCTTACTGAATTCAGGACTGATCAGATCTGTTAATAGCTGGTCATAACAAGTTTAACTGGCAGCTCCAAATGATCACAACCCCCCCCCCCAATGCAAGGATACTTCACTTGCTGTCCTCCTGTCCTCAATAATTTCTGCAGTGGTCAGTGATTTACTGTAGATCTCCATCTGAGGTTTGGTGGCACATTGGTTATGTTCCTGAGACTTAGGTGGACAAAGTCTGGCAGTTGGTGCTGAGGGTTAAGGCTGTGAGCTGTAGTTCCTGTGGTACAGGGTTTGATTCCCTTAACCCTCATTTGCCAACTGTGTGACCTTGAGCAAGTCACTTAACCAGGCATTGATCCTGGATTGCCCCTGAAAAGAGACTTCATGTCCAGTGAGCTTGCTTGAGGGATGGATATGTGTCTCAGCGAATACACCTTCTCTGGAACAGGCACCCTGTCCATATGAGGGTTTGTCCCTTTCCTTATTCAAGTGCAAGTTGGGCCAGTTAATTGGAAATCTGAAATTCACCACTAGTCTGGCGCCTATGCCCCTAACGGACAGTGGTAGCCTGTAAATGCTTGACCACCCAGACCCTTGCTTTCATACCCTTTAAAATTCTCTTTCAGCCTGTCTTTATTGCACTCACCCCTTGGGTTGTCCTTCTCTTAGCTTCTTTGTACTATGCTGCCTTCCAACTGTCATAGGTTCACAGGTGCACTTAGACTATTGATCAGCGAGGATCTTTATAAGCTTAGCTCTGCATTCCCATCAAGTTTTAGCCCTTGTAATTTAAGTACAAATTACCTAGAACTGTTTAGAACATTTAAATGGTACCAATGTCTTTAAAGGACAAGGGTGCTAAAGTATGGGAGAGTTTGTGCCTTCTTCATACTTTTGTCCAAATTACTTTGAATAGAGTAAGAGATGTAATTCAGAATAGTCTTTCTCTCCACATAAAGCAAAGAAATTGCATTCTCTGTGACATGTATCTGTCCTGCAGGAGAGAGTAATATCTCTTGGGGGGTTCTGCTGAGGCTCTATATGTGAGGCAGAAATTGCCTCCCAGTAGCCTGTATGATACTGAGAAAAGGGACAAGGCTTTGAGATGGTCAGTGTTTTATGCTCTTGATTTTCTTGGTGAAAAAGCACTGTTGTCATTCAGGTTGTGTTAAGTGTTTGTATTGGTACATACCAAAGTGGTCACTCTACTCAATGATTGGCCTAATAAGTACTGGATACAGTGGAATGATGACATCACTGGATCTAGATGCCATACCTTTACTAACAAGCTGCACAGTGGAAAAAAAAAAAGACTCCCTTACAATAGGGGATCCATGGTGACAGACGGACATTTTGTTATCCACACAAGTTCCCAGGTCCCTTACTACCAAGTCAGTTTTCAAGGCTGTGTTGTCACTGTGATAGTTATAAGGGGCATCATGATTGCCAAACAAGACTATTATACATTTTATGCAGTTAGTTTAGTCCGTGATTATGACACCAGTTATTTGTTTGGGAAAGGTCCTCTTGGAGGATCTTGGTGCCCTATGGGGAGTTTATGATGGCAGCAAATTTACAGTCATTTGCCAGCCTAGGTCAGTCACAAACCTTTTACATTAGCTTTGACCTCTTAGAAGTAAATGTCAAAGAGGAGTGACCTAAAGACTTGAACCCTTGTGTGCACCACTAGTGACGTGCTTTTTGGAGTTTGGAGGAGATGGAGCTGCCCACCCTAATTTCCAGGGTTCTAATTTAGATCCAGTTTGCTATCTAATAAGTCATTTAGGGAGTAACGTTTAGCTTGGAGAGTTTATCAACAATACTCTAGTTTGGGATGGTGTCAAATGCCTTTGTGAGGTCTTGATATGCATTGTGTATCAATCTTTCCCTCATTCATTGCTTCAGTAACCTTTTCGAAGAAGTTGACCAGGTTAAGCAGACAGGATCTGCCCTTGACAAATCTGAACAAGCTTGGATCAAGAGTCTATAGGCTGCCGATTTCTTTATTTATTGATTCCATAATGATCCTCTCCACAGCCTTACATTGTCGAACTCGCAGGAGTTTGAACGATGTAATATCGAACTATGAACTTCGAATCCCAAAAATTACAAAAACACAGAACAGCGATTTTTTTTTTTTTTTTTTTCCCCCCAGGAAAAAAAAATTGCTGTTCCAGTACAAAAAAAAACAAAACAAAAAAAAACACACTTTAAACTTAGAGTAATGTGGGGGGGGGGGGCTGTGCCCCCCACACCCCCCTACTTAAATTTACCAACTCTGAGATCACACCACAGTGGAGGAAATAACGAAGCCCCGAAAATGGTGTGCCGTGGGTTCACTATTTTCTTATTCCGAACATTTGGGTTCAATATTACGCTGTTCGGACTCCTGTGAGTTCGACGTTCTAATATAGACCCCCCTTACAGAAGAGGCTGGTCAGACTTGTGGGTCTGTAACTATTTGGATTTGCTGATGCCCTACCTTTTGTACAAGGATATGACCTTTGCTGTCCTCCATTCTTCTGGCACAAAGCCTGTTTGGAGACTGATATTGAATAGCTGTAGGGAGTTTGACATGTCCTTTTTTCAAGGTTGGATGTTATCTGGCCTCAAAAAAGTAGTGTTGTTGGCCTTCAAAGTGCTTTGAGGACTTGTTCTTGGAAGATTTTAGGGGGTGCATATGTGGGTATGTGATCTGGGAATGTAGGGGAGGGGGGTAGAGTTTGAGCTACATTTTTCTACTAGTAGACTGGCTATGTCCTAATAGTCAGAGTATGTAGTACCATTTAACATTAATTCTTTGCAGTGCTGGGCATTTTTTTTTGAGGTTTCTAACGTAGTTAAAAAAAAAAAAAAAAAAAAGTTTTTACAGTTGTCTTTTGCCTGGGTGGCTATTTTTACCTTCTATCCTGCTTTGGTTGACTTGATCAGGGACTGGAGTTCCTTATTAAGCTTAGCAAGTGCATTTTTCGACATGATAGTTATGTATTACTGCGTGCAGTCATTTATTTTCTTTTTTTGTAGAGACTTTTTCTACCATAAAAGTTTATTTTTAAATTTGGCATTGTGTTTGCTTCAGAGGGGGACAGATGCATCTGTGCCGCTATTCACATGTGCATAGCATTTGACCGTAAGTGATTCTGCATATGCAGTGGGGTCACCATGATGGAGGGGCATGTTTATTTTAGCAAGGTCATCACTCAGGTTTTGTAGAAAAGCCTTTGTTCATAATATCTGAATACTGAGGTCTTTGAGGATGTGTCCAGCTTCATGCTTATGATGAATGTAAATGATTTATGGTCTGATTTGACAAGGGAGGAAATTACAACTGGTGGGGGATAAATCTGTCCAGTAATAAGGACCAAGTCTAGGGTGTTGTCTCCCCTGGTTAGGCTGCTGACTAACTGGGAAAAGAGTTTGCATTTATAAATTCCAGAAATAGTTGAGCATACATGTTAGGGAATGAATAAATGTACCGTTTGATAGAGGGGTAGTTGAAGTCCCCTAAGAGAATGGTGTTTTGCATAATGTGTAGGGACTCTATGATGTGATAATGGATTTTGTTAATTATAAGTTGGATGTGGAGGATTTCTAGGTCATTGTCATGTCTAATGAGCCTGGAAGTGCTATTTTATTCTATAAATATAGAGACACTGACATCTCTAGTGCCTTCCCCTTGAGGTGGGTTTGAACAAACAGTATGTGTTGAAACCTTGCACTGATGGGATGCTTTCAATTGTCCTTAGACAGGTTTTTGTGATGATACATTCCAGGGTAACCAGTGCCCATAGGGGGTGTAGGTTTTTGTTGAAACTCCTGGTATTGAACTGCAGTACCTTTATTTTATTTGGATTTTTTGTTAAGTTGGAAGCCTTTGATGACTGACCTTGTATAAAAAAAAAAGGCACTATGGTAAGCGGCAAGGTTTTAACCAATGTACAAAAGTGTTGTGGAGAAGATGGAAGACATCTTTTGTTTGTATTTCACTATTGCTAGCCTCACATTTTCATATGGTCACACTGGTCTTTCCCGACACAGTTGTCCATAATTCTGAATAACCCAGTTCTAACCCATACCGATATCTTTTTTTATTGCCTCTGTTTACTCCTACATTAGTTAGGACCACCTCCAGAATTTTGCCCCACTTGAAGTGTTGCTGCTATGGCGAGTATTTACATGTAGTGTTTCTTTACTTCTACTAGTAAATTTTTCCACAGCTCATTTGTGCTTGTATTTGATAAAAATTAAAGCACTTTCCCATTTCAGCATTCACTGTTTTCCATCTAATCTTCACAGATTTGCTTTGAAAGGCTCTTATTCTGTTGATAACCCGTTTCAGAAGCCGATGATATTATCCAACTCTTTCCTCTATCCTCATGTATTTTAGCCACTCCATCCTATAAGTTATATAAAAATCTGCTGATGTCTAACTACAAGTGATATGGTCCATTTTTAGCAAGCATTAAATTTAAAGACACAAGCCTGCATTTTAGGTAAAAGTGGCACATTTGTTTCCAAGCTGTCAAATTTTACATTTGGTTATTGCCTACTTTCTTCAGTTTTTTGAACCACTGTGTTATCTAATTGTTAATATGTTACCACTTTGTTGTTTATCTTCAAGTGTAATATGATGGCAATCTATGTACAAGTTACCTTAATTGAAAGTTTGTATGACTATTTGGAGCTTACGTACCCATTGCATAAGTTATTATAATTACTTTTTTTTTATTTTGGCAGAAATATACACATCCCAGATGCAGTGTCATGTATTTTATTGCTGTTTATGCAAAAACATTTTTTAAGAATATTTTGTTCTGACTGAAATCTAGTCTTCTTTCACTGCCTTCTCGTTTTGTCTCCATAATCATTACAGGGTCGTGGCTCTGTGGGTCGAAGGCGAAACAATGATGCTGCATCACAGGAAGACCATGATAAGCCATACGTGTGTGACAGTAAGTAGCCCAATCCAAGCAGCTGTTGCAGACCAAACCACTTACATTCCAGCATGTCTCCGGCTCCCTTCCAGCATGCCTGTTCTTTCTGCATGTGGGTAGAAAGAGAGAGGAAAGATGCAGAAAACAGAAATGCAAAACACAAAGCAAATACTGATCGATGCAGCTATAAAAACTGTCAGGTGTACCGCCTCCCTCTCTCTCCCCTCTATGGTTTCTTCTGCCTCAAATCATTCTGTGAGATTCACTCTTTATTTTTCTTTGTTTCTTCTTCTCTGTTTCAGATAGTTACAAACAAAAGCATAACTCAAAAACCTCCGAAAAAGGTACTTCACTGTTGCTTTTCCAGTCCTTTAGTAACTATTTGTTTTCTTTCCTTTCCACTGTCTGAACTCCTCATCTTAATTTTGAGGTATAGTGTGGTCAGATTCTCTTGTAAATTTGACTTGCATATAGCGTTCTATATTGTACAAGTGTTTTTTTGTCATCTGCTTACCTCGACTAAAACTAAATTTTATTTTAACTAAAATCCTGTTTTATAACTGGTGGCATTTTCCCCACTCAGCAGTGTCTTTTGCTCATCAGTACTGTGATACAGACCTTGGTTTTACAAATAGTCACGCATTTTTAAAGTGATATTCTCTGGGCAGCGTAGCTGGTATGTGTCTATAGAAGGTGGACAGTTTTTCTAATATTTGTTAACTGGGGAAGCTTTTTAGGCACAAGTGCGCATCCTTTCAGTGAAGACCCAGGAGCACCTTCCTGTAAAGTTGCAGGCTCAGTCACACAGTTTGTAAATGGAAATTTATAGAATCAAACCCAGGATTTTGAGATGAAATGCAATAGTAGCTCATAGCTTGAACAGCCAGTGAGCCAGACAATTTTTGTACCATGGATAAGGCCTAGTTTTATTTATTATTACAAAGAAAACAAACGGACTAGAAACTCAGTGTTCTGTCTAGCATGCAACTCTCACTGGAGACTGAAGTCTTTAACTCAGTGCACTTTAGTGGAAAACGATAAACTAAAACAAGGCTTAATTCTTCAGCAGGAAAGATTTCTTAAGCAGAAGCACAGCCTTGCACTTCAGGGTTCTCATTCTCCAAATATTTCTTGTGATCTCAGATAATTCTCAGAAGATTTGTTATTCCATGATCCCTTTTATTAAACTTTCAAGCCCTTCTTTTCCAAGAGTACCTACTCTTGCAATAGTATTCCCTTTCTACTGAGAGGCAAATTTCTGCTATACTGCATTGAAGCCCTTCCATTTCACTGTCTTTTTTCAGTGCCCCAGGTCAGCCTGCTTTTTACTGTAATAGGTTCATAGATTAGTACTAGGCTAACTGCCCTTTTGGGCCATTTGAAGACTAGCCAGTTACCCCATGTGAGAATCAAACCCTGCACCTTGTGTTTTAAGGTAAACGCCTTAACTATTATGTCATCCTCTCTAATATGTAATATAGCAGCTTAAGTAACAGTATTTTATCAGTAATACAGAATTTTCGCAGTAAAGCAGTATTTTACAATAAACTGTAGCATTTCACAGGTATTTAATGTTCACTGTGTCACACCAGCTAATTGTTTGTCCAGTTTTATGGAATGTGGCAGACATCCCTTAACTGTCCTTCTTTTCTGGTTCCTGTGTTTTCTGTAAGAGTTAATTTGCTGCCTATTGTCTGCTAACATAATTCTGCCCTAGGCCAGCATTGTGTCATAGAGGGGTAAAGACCAAGTACAGCCCAGGTGACATGGATTTGATGAGTGTGCCCATGGGGAGAGGGGGGCATTCATCTGAAATGCTGTGCTGATGAACGTAGGTGTGGGAAAATAAGGGTAGGTCATAACCCCCCCTTAGAAAGAAGAAGCCGTTACTGTTACCACCCCCCTGGATGCCCTAAGATATGCATTGGTTCCAGCTCACTCAAAGTCCAGGGGAAGAAGGATGAGTAGGTAGACCCAGTGGTAGGCTAGGGTACTGGGATGACTGGACAGAATGATGCAGGTTGAAGGGAAGGAAAAAACAATTATTTTCTAGGCATTTTCAAGTTATGTGCATATTATCAGTATTTAATGTTTGACAGAGTTCATTACACAGTTTTTAAATGTTGTGTGAAAGCTCCTTTTTTTTCCTAATTTTGTGGGAACAGTTGATATTTACAGCATCTACTGATGTTTTGGAACTGGAAGAAATCTAGAAAGTAGGTTTACTAAATTTCAAATTGCACATTACACATTATTTTATTACATATGATGCATTGCTATCACCATGCCTGCAGAATTTATTCCAGAAAATAACTATCTGCAGACAGCAACAAAAAATGAGAAGGTATCAGTATCTTAAATTGAAAACAAAGGTGTAATCTTTTTCACTTCTCTTTGCCACTACTGCCTGCTGATCATCAGCCCCTCTCAGCCAATCAGCTCATTTGTTCCTCCATCATGGGATCAAGGGTCGGCCATGATAGGCCATCATGTAGTCAACCATCAGGGTTGGTTTGAGATTTAATTTAATTTTTTCTTTGTACCTCCCTTGCCTCACATAGAGACATATGGTCAGGAAACACAGTAGGATTTGGTGCTGTTTCACCCCTTACTTCTGGAAGGGGGCTTGATGGCAGCAGGACTGGCCTACCCACCCACAAGCGGCACTGGATCTGTTGTTTCACCTGTCTCCACCAGGTGAATCGACTCATGAGTATGTGCCCTCACTGCTGGAACTTGGGTTGCCTGGGCTTTAGTCAAGTCCTTGTCCCTCTGTGGCACCATTGCAGGTATATGTAAACTTGGTAGCAGTTTCCATGGCCATCCATCACACCATTCAAATGCAATGATTTTTGTTCTCAAATTTAACATTGCTTCTAGATGCACTGATTTTCTTCATGAAGCTAGAACTTTTTAAATGTGCATACAGTATTAAGTAACTGAACTAAATCTATGCAACCATTCATTTTCAGCAGGTATCTGGGAGCTAGTACTGAAGACATTATAATCTGAAAAACTAAGTGTTCCTCTTTCTGGCCACCTGGTATGATTTTTAATGGCCTGTGCTAAGAGTTGTAATGATCAAAATGCTTTGTTGTTGTCAGAGGGCATTGTATGTGACTGTTTTTCCCACAAGTGTGATAGACAAAGACAACTATCTATTCCACTTCATAACTGTGCCCACCAGTTTTAAAATAAGGAAAGGTTATTTCCAAAAGCAGAATTGGAAACTTTTTGCCATTTTTTTCACATTGAACACAGATGTGGAGTTCAGATAGTTGATGTGTCTCTCCTTACTTCTCTGTTTCTCTCACAACTTATTCTTCCATCATTATAAAGAAGTTAAGTTTTGCTGTACATCAATGAAGGCAGATGCTGGTTTGTAACATGGGGTGGATTGGCTGCTTTGTTTTAAGGCTTTGAGAGGCCCACATAATGCAGTACTTGTGTTTTATGTGAAATAACGCTTGATTGATTAATAACCTCATGGACTGCTGTAGAGGTTCTGAAAGCCAAACTACAGGTAAGGAGCCCTTAATGGTAGCATGTTTACCTGTAGAATAAACAAGATTTAATACAGTACAAGTACTGACACCACACTCCACAAATGAACCAAACTAATTATGTAAACGTTATTACATTTTTCTATAGTAAGCAAAATAAAAAAAATGTTTTTAAGTTATGAATGACTTTACAGAAAATGCATCAGAATTCTACAGCTTATCCTGTGAGATGTTGCAGTGCCATAACAAAGAATGATGTTAAAATGTAACTTCACAAATTTGATTTCTTTCCTGCTGAAGATTCATTTAAGAAAATCATTCCAGGTTTTGCAGTTATGTTGATTTATGGGTACTGTGTGATATTAGTCATGAATTTATTGCTGAACTGTTTTTTCAGAAACAGAAATATTTCCTGCACACTGTTTCAGTATGATTGCAGTCTGATACCTTGTAGTTATTTTTTATTATCTGCATTTCTGTCTTAAGGCAATATCTTCACATTGCTAGGTGTGTGGTACAGAACAGTAATAGCTGTCTATAGTTTCACTAAGCCAGATTCCAGTAGAAGTCCCAGGAGCTAAGTAACCCATCGAAGGGAGGTGGGAATAAGGTGTCATTGATAGATCACCCATGTGAGGGGCATGGTTAATAGGGGCTCTGATTGAGAGCTTGCTTCCTACTCGATGGTACATAAGGACACTGGCTGTGAGCTTGCTTCTTACTGGATGGTACTTGGGGACTCTGGTTGTGAGCTTGCTTCCTACTGGATGGTACATAGGAACTCTGGTTGTGAGCTTGCTTCCTACTGGATGGTACTTGGGGACTCTGGTTGTGAGCTTGCTTCCTACTGGATGGTACATAGGAACTCTGGTTGTGAGCTTGCTTCCTACTGGATGCCAATAGGTGATCTTCACAATGATAAGGATGTACCAACAGTCAGGCAGTAACTTTCAGTGCATTGCATGCTGCAACGCATGCTCACAGGGAGAGGAATGGTTGGGCACATGAATAATACCCTTGGCAGCCTTACAAAAAGGCCCACATGTTGCAGACTGTGTCCTTCCACTGCTTGCAGTAAGATGTGGATAACCAAAAGGGAGAAATGTTTTCCTATGACGCGAGGTGATGTGATGTACCTGTAAAAATGGAAAAATATTTGGAGCTGCAATGGCTAGGCTTTTGAGCAGATGGAGATGAGGGAAAAAAGGCAGTGGTCCCATTATGAGTCCATCGGTGCACTGACTCGATTCACTACTGAGGTCATTTAGAGAACAGTTATGGGAAACCGACGATACTGCATGGATTGGGTTTTGACAGAAAATACTAAAAATGCAATGTCATCTACCTTCCATTTTTATGCATGTCTGAGTGGCATGAGAAAGGGTATTAGCCCCATGCCTATCATTTGGTAAAAGCTTGGACAGTAGCCATACTGGCCGTGGAAAAGAAAATTCAGTATGTCCCTTGCAGAAGTGATGAGAAGCCATATACTGTGTGCTAATTTCAGGCCCAAGGTGAGGATATGGAAAAAACATTCCTTTATGTGACAGCATTGCAATGGGGACTCACTCGTATGACACAATGGATGGCTCTTTTGTGTCCTTGCAGGGATATTTACAAGCAGTGTGATTAGGTTAATGTTTGTCAGAATAAGGGGATAAACAAATCAGTAAGAGACTATATTGTGATCTGAGCAGTGCAAGAATGAAGGGACAGGCAAAAAAAAAAAAAATCCTTAAATTAGTTCTTCCAGGACTGCAAATAAAGCATACAGAGAGAAGGTATACCTGCAGGCTTCACTTGCCCATTTTGCCACTTCTTCTTTTGTCAAAACCATCATTGCACATTCACTTTGGTATGTGACCTGGTATTTCTGCCTCCTTTGGTTATCCTTTACGTTGTGAAAGTCTGCCATTGTTTTGTCTCCTACTTATAGCACATGAACAATTACAGTAATAATCCACATACTGATGAATGCGTTTTCCTGTCATTTCTCCTTCCTCTTCAAGATAAAATTCTAAAGCATTATCTGCAACCAAAAATACAGTCAAATCTATTGTAGTTAAATCTTCCTACCTATATTTTACCCATGGAAATTATTATGCAGTAACTGAGCCGTTTATAAAAATGGACTAGAGAACACTTATCAACTGACCCAAACAAAGCTCCTTAGGATGTTTTTAGTCATGTCTTTGATATTATTAACATATTTATTCATAAACACATACTGGTAAGACACAAATTTAATGCTGCATTCTATAAAAAAATGATGAAAAGTAAAAATAAAAAACTTAGGTGAAATTACAAAATTAGTAAAATGTATAATAAAAGTAATATTGCTGTGCTTTTAAACATTATTCTAGCCATGAAACCAGATAAAAAAAAACAGATTAAGTAATATGCAGAAACTACTATTTTGTCTTATTGAATTTTCCAGCTCTAACTATTAATTCAACTTTCTTTCAAATGGTGAAAACATTAGTAAGGTATTCTGGGTTTCATTTAATTACATCAGAAAACTGACTGGAGAAAGTGTTACTGTAGTATGTTGTCAGCTGTTGTCAAACCACATGCTAATATCCTTGAAGAAAAGTGCTGTGCAAACTTTTCAATAAGCAAAGGAACACACATCAGAGTGCTAGGTAGAGGGGAGGCAGGCCTTATATAAAATTAAAAACCCAAGTTCCATGGGATTATATACCTAGACGTTCCATATGCAGAATCGAGCAAAACTAATAAAATTCTTCTCAGATACCCTTTATGGTAACAAACTGTGGTGATACCATTTCACTGGATCGGAGGGGCGGTGTGTCATATGAGACTCAAGTGTGACCCAAACTATTTTTGATTAATCAGCCTCACCAATGTTCTTGTAAAATGACAGAGACATAATGGACCATGTCCAGCATGGCACAAGGGGACCTACTTCTGTTAGATGAGGAAGAGAATGGATTTGATAAAGTGAGATCTTGTATTTTTAAATCTTGTGGTATTTTTGAAGCGGTAACCATGGCATTTTATGAATGGCTGACAGTGCATAGTACTTATTGTGATCCTAGTAATACTTTTGACACTGTTCCACATAATGGAGTAATTACAGAGTAGAAGTATTACTATCAGTCCATACATAAATCGGGGGTAGAACTGGGGAAGTAGCAGGACACAACAGCTCCGTGTGCGGGGGGTGGGGTGGGGGGGTACTTGCCTCTTCCAACATGACCATGGTGTCCCTCAGGAGCTTGTAGTGGAATGGTTTCTTAATATATTCTCTGATGTAAATGTGAGAAATTGGCTATAGATAATTAGGTCTGATGTTACAAAGTTGGTAGCATAATTACTTCAGTAAAGGATGCTGAGGCTTTACAAGCTGGTCTATAAAATATACCTTGGTACATAATGACCTCATCAATAATAATATTAAATGTAGTATCAAGATGTATCAAATAGGGCAAAAGTTATTATTAAAAATGATCAAACCATAAAAAATGTGCTTCATTAAAGAGCTAGAGACCATAGTCAACAGCAATTATAACTTTATGTAATACTCAAGTCTAATATGAGCAAAGGATTAGATTTTTTTTTATTAACAATTTTTAAAGAAAAAAATCTACTGTAATTACTACAACAAATTCCTATGGAATTTTGTGAACAAAGAAAAATCTAAATGATCAAAGTTATATAACTATATACAACTTAAATAGATGCGGCATTATCGGTTACAGCTACATCCCTAAACAGTGTCGTTAAACAACCGAGTCATAATATCCCTGTAACAGCTCAGTATTAGACTGTTTCATTGCCTCCATTTCTGCAGGGCCATGCATAGGTGACCATTTGAGGTGGCCATCATTCATTAACGCAGTCAGGTCAGCTCTCTGAGGAGGCCGAGTCATTTTCCATTGCCTAGCTCTTGCTTTTTTTTGTGACCAAAGACGGCAAATCTAAATGTTTGACTTCTGGTGATCGTACTCCCAACTCGGATGACAAATCATTTGGAAAGCACAAAAGATAGGGGCGAGCAGGCAAGATCCCAGGGCCTCTGCATCCTCCTTAAAATTATCCAACAAAGGGCACCCCCAAAAAAAAATATATACCCAGTCAGTTATGACGCATTCTGTACACCTCCAGCATTAAGTACTGGCAGTTGGAGATATCCTGTGCAGTTTAGACAGGGTGTAACAAACTTAAAAAGGCATTGCTAACCAAAAAAAAAAAAAATCTTGTCTGAGACCTTTTGACATAGTGAGATGTTAGTACCAGGTTAGACCATTGTTTGTGAGAGATTTGCTAGCCTAAATCCAATTACCAGGTTTGTCTGTAAACCCATTGCTACATTATTTTTAGTTGCTACTAAAATTTTATAAATGTGGCTAATTATTCCTTTCACTAGGTCATACCCCCCTCTGCATTCAGTAAGCCAGTGTATCTGCCAAGTTTGGTCCCACTGGAGTACTGAGGCTGTCCGTAGATTCCTTAAAGGACTAGCCTTTTATCAGTAATATAGCTAGTGTGTGGCAAACGGGGCATCTGCCCTAGAAGCAAAGTGTTAAGGGGCACAATCTGTAGATGGCAATCACTCTTCAGTGCAATGCATTAATGGCAATCAGAAGTGAATGCCGGCATTGCATTAGTGGCCAGAACTAAAGTGCTTAGTGCTCTGTGTTTGAAAAACTGTAGCAGCTGATCTGTATCAAGCAGTTTTCTACAGTTTAAAAGGAAAGCAGAGCTTGATTTGGCTTTTCTCATAATATTGGGGTGTATAACCAATTAACAATGTCCCTAAGTACGAACTCTGTGCAGTTTAGTTATGGATATTCCATGACCGCATAGTGATTACAGATCGAACCTATCTGTCAGTATCCATCCTTAATACCACTGCAATTTATCCATTAGAACTCAAGCACTTTAGCGCTCAGTATGCGGCATAACTGTAGCAACTGCTTTATGGAAATCTAATACAGTTTGCTACAATTAAAAGGAAAGAAGAGATTTTTCATCTTGGTTTTTTTTGCTTTTTTTGGGGAAACAACGTGTGGCACCAGAATAGCAAAATAGCTAACTACACCTCTACTTTTTAAACCCAAAACTAAAGCTACAAAAACTGCAAATCTTCAGAAACTCGTACTGATGATTAAATGAGCTAGTATTTCATCAGAACCATCTAGGTTAAATCAAGAATGGCAAGTCCTGTGCAACATCTGAATGTGCTACCGGTAGCTAGTTAACATCATCATTAAGCAGCTAAAAAAAAAAAAAAAAAAAAAAGATTGCGTATAAAGCCCTGGAGATAATATTCTGTACCATAAGCCTTCAACTCCTTCAAAACCCAGTAAGTCTTAACTATCTGAGTGGAAGGTAGTTTTCTAAATCATCATGTTATCTCTGTCCCCTTATTTCTGAACATAAGGCTTTCCAGTAGCTGTACTGTTCACACCCTATAATTGATTGTTAAATGTCCAACAACTTCTGCCTTGAGCCTGTACAAACAATCTTCCAGGCCTTCATCTCTAGCTTCTTTAAAAATTTCAGTTTTTCCACCCGTCTTATTGCTTTACTTATTTGTAAACGTATACCTTCTCAACTGTGTGTTGGTGTGTGGGAAGACGACTACAATACCCTTTGCTGCACCTACTATATTTAAATGGTATTCTCAGTATTTTCTTTAAAGACGTTCAATGCCTTGGTGCTATGCTTACTGGGCCCCATGTTTCCCCTTTTTAATCTTGTGTCTTAATATCTCCTCTGCATGTGAAGCTGCTTGAGTGTGAAAGCTTTCTCTAGTCAGCTGAAATGAAACTTTAACTTTGTCATCTCATGTAGTCTAACACAGTCCCAGCCAGCAGTACACGTATAGCTGCAACATCACTTTGTGTGCCTTATAGCAGTATGCTCAAATGTGAATCCTCTGCACTGCGTCCCAAGCATTTAAAAATGGTTCTTTTTTGAAAGTCTCCTTTTCTGTAGGGCTGTTTAGAAACTGTGAATTATCATGCAGAGTTTTATGGTGCATTGTTTCGTTAGGTGGAAAATGTGCTTCTTGTAAATGCATTACAAGAAAAATGAACACTTAAAACATTGAGACTGAATTGTTACCTACCTTCATGAGCTTGGAAGGCATTTCATTCCACCTGTTGCTGTGTGAATATTGAAGTGTCTATATAAAATAGTTAACTCGGGTTACAATAATGTTTTGTTTATGTAAGCAACTAAACTGGGGGTTGTTTGAGCTGCTAAAGCTGCCTGGTTTGAGTCCTGTTCTGCTAATATTGGTTTAAAAATACAGTAGTCAGAGCTAATCCAGAGTCTATCCAAACAATCCTGTCTTGGTTTGTGATTTACTGTGGAATTGCCTGTTAAGAGAAGTCTTATTTGAATTTATATTTTATTTCTTACCACTGTTTCACTGTTTATAGGAAGGAAGGGATAACTTGTAGACAAGATTTACTTTGATTTATATTATGTTTTACTTTTAGTTTTCACATACTGCGGTGGTGGTGCTGCGGTAGTGTTGTCGCCTCACAGTAAGACGTTGTCCTGTTCGATTCTCAGCTAGAGCGTCTTCTGTGTGGAGACATGTGTGAATGGGCGTACCTTTGTTGAAGGTTGTGCGTCAGAGCTGGCAACTCGGCATGTAAAAATCTACTGCCAATCATTAGCGGACCGGAGTTCCGCTGTGGTGACCCCTAACCGGGAAAAGCTGAAAGACACAACAACAACTTTTAGTTTTCACTGTTTGCTGTTAGGAAGGGATAGGTTTTAGACATGCAAACTCTAGACAGCCTAAGGGACCTAGTGAGCTGTAAAGTCACAGAGACAGCAGAGAGGACAATCCACAGTTTATCTAAACAATCCTGTCTTGGTTTGTGATTTATTGACCTTTACTGTTAAAAAGAGGTGCAACTGCGAGCGATAGTGAGTAAAGAAATTTCAACTTTTGTCTGACTTTCAGAACTTGTACTGTCAGAGCAACAACTTTACTGTACTTACTTTATAAAGTATGCAGTTGTGTATTGTGTGATTTTTCTCACAGAAGTTGAATTAAGTTCTCTTTGAATTCTGTGGTAGCTGATTTTGATTATTCTGTTCTTGTATAACGTTTAATTCATTTGAAGCTGAATATGGATTCCTTAAATGAGATGCCATTAATGATTTGCTAAAGCACAGATATTTTTTACAGTATAATAAATGCTGTGGTAGATTTAATGGTACCACCTGAAACACTGGTGATCTGTGTTCCTCGTGTCAAAAGTTGGATGATTTGCTTAATGTTATTAGAAGTAAATCTAGACTTACTGATGACGATTGTGCTTGTGCAATTGGCACAGCTTGGAGAACTGTTGTTACATATATTCATGACTGGAGTGGTGCGATAAATAATGTTGGGCAAAGAGCAAATAGAAAAAATTTAGGAAATGATGTGTCTATCGTCTGTAAAGATCATTCAACACCTATGAAACAAGATGATGCCCCTGACAACTTTGGAATTCTGGATGCAGGTATTCAGCACTGTGAGGATTCCGTGTTTAGAAGGAAACAAAAAAATAAAGAAAGGAGGAAGTTCACAACAAATGAAAATTAAACTGATACATGTCTGTGAAGTAAAGAGAATACATACTAAAAAGGACACTGCTTTGTTTTATAACACATAGAAAAATGTTATTATTCCTTGTAATCTATCAATAAACCTTCAGTCTACAGGAAAAGGCAGCATGCTTCCAAAAGAGAAGATAGAAAAGAGAAGCAAGGGTCAGGTGAAAAGAAAATCAAAACTGAACGTGGAAGGATTGAAGAACATTGCCGTAAGAAAAAGAGGAGAAAGATGGGCGTTGACAACATGGCTCAAGCTGTGGATGTACAAAGCCATCTGGATGAGAATTGTATGCTTAAAATGTAATACACAGTGAAAACAGTGGGATTAATAAGACTAATGATGATGAAGATCATTCCTTTCAATTGATAGAGCAGATATTGCTGCATTAGAAGTTGAAGATTCTTCAGATCTGGTCAGGAAAAGATATTCTTGTAATTGGAGTTTGAGTTATTAGATGAACGGATAACTTACAATTTGCCAAGATGATAATGAACATTGAATCATGTTATGTTTGCCAGGAGCAAATATAGAGGATATTAGACAAGCCTTAGAATGCCTTAATGTAAAGTACGGATCTGTTTTTATTTGTCTGGACAAATGATGTCATCTACAAGGACTCTCTGACTGTTGGTATGGAACTTACAGCCTTCTTAGTATAGCTTGTACTGGGGTTGGGACATATTTTTCACAAATCACATACAGAAAGGAGAATCAGGTCACCGTGATATTGGGGTAAATATCTACATGAAAAAATGTCCCATTTGACAAAAATGGAAATGTGTACTGCATCAGAGCCTAATTTTGGGCACACATGTTCAGACAGGATGGTGTGCATTTGTCAAGATCAGGGAAGAGAATTTTTGGAGCAGATATTTTTGCAATATTTGATAAACACAAGGCAGTATTTTTGCGAGGATGAAAATGTAACAATTCACAGATAGCAACATTTGTGCATCTCTGATAGTTGTTAATGCTAGGAACATTAATAATAAAGTTTTATTATTGGAAAATTTGCTATGTTTCCACAAGATTGATGTTATTGTTTGAGAAACTGAGTTAAAGAAAAATGACTAGAAACTGGTTCTATCAGGGTACAAATGTTGTTACTGTAGCAAACATTCTAACAAAAAAATCAGGTAGAGGTGTTATGATAGGGATTAAAGATAGCTATGAGGCCTGTGGTTATTACATGTTCAGTGATAACACCAATACTATAGATTTTTGTAACTGTGACAGTAAAGACAACCCCGGAACATATGTCAAGTGCTGATGACCTGGAATTCATACATTTCTTGCATGAAACACAAGAGGGAAGAGTAACGGTGGCTGGGGGCTTAACTTTACCAGAAACAGACTAGAATAATATCGATTCAACAACATTAGTAAGGAAATTATTCACAACATATGTTCAGGAACAAAAATTGCTTCAGATTGTAAAATAACCTACTGGGGAAATGAACATACTAGACATTATTTGTTTTCCTAAAGAAATTACTGTTATCATGTCAAGTTTTACCACTGTTGATGTGCAGTGATCATGAGGTTAAAAAGGTTAATTTGCTGCTAGGAAATTTGCCAAACTGAAATCTAAACCAATGCAAAGAAGGTTAATTACAGATTATATGGAAGCAAAACAGACACTTGCCAAAACTAACTGGAGTGATGTGTTCAGTGGGAAAACTGCAGAAGGAATGTGGAATGTTTTGAAAGAAAATGAGTGCAAAAAATAAAAAAAATGTTTAACATCAGGGTCTAGGCATACAATGTCGGGGTGGGGGGGGGGGGGCTATAGTTCCATAAGATCAAGATACCTGATTAAGGTGAAAGACAAAAAATATGAGAAATGGAAAAGAGGTTGAACTACAACTTTGAAAACTGAAATAAACAAGCTGGAAAAACAAATTAAATGTAATGTGAGACAAGATCAAGAAAAATTTGAAGGAAATTTATATAAAGATGTTGCGCATAATAGGAAACCATTTTATATATATACATAAGATGTGAAAGGAGTAAACGCATACAAAATTGATAAACTGTGTGTAGATCCTAAAATTTATTCTCAGAGACGACAGGTTATAGATAACTTAGAAAATATTATACAAACAGTTTGGCTCCACAAAGGGGATAATAAGTTGTTCTAGTGATATCCAGGTAACCTCAGATACTGTTGTCAAAATAGATTATATTGAAAAAAAGAAGTATGCAAACTGGATCCAGACAGAGTACAGGGAGGAGACGGAATAAGTAATAATTACCTGAGAACCCTTCAGCAAGCACTTAATAGTACCATTATATCTGTTATTTACTAGATCATATAAATATGGGGAGATTCCTCAAGACTGGAGACATGCGCTTATTAAACCTGTTTTTAAGGGAAAGCGTAGTAGGTCATATAGACCCTTAAGTCTTCTTTCATGTTGTGGAAAAATAATGGAGAAGGTAATACTGGATAAGTTATTGTTAGAACTGGATAGGTTGGGACTTGAAACCGTATATCAGCATGCTTATGTTGAACTAGATCTATTACCACCTGTAACATGATGTTCTATAAGAATATAGAAACAACTATGAATGAAAATTTGTGTTGTGATGTAATTTATATAGATTTAATTTCAACATTTGACAGGGTCATACACAAAACACTGATCGATTAAATTTGAACAACCAGGTATTGATTTACTCTTAAGATTGATAGCTTTGTGGCTTACAAATAGGACATGACAAGTGTCATACAGCAACTAGGCGGGTGAAATTCTTGGATACAGTCAGGGTGTCTCACAGAGCTCTGTCCTAGGCTCTTACTTGTTTAGATTGTATCTTTCAGACCTAACTTTTTCATCTGAGGTGTTCTGCAGTCTGTGTGCAGATGACCTGGAATTGGGTAAACTGATTACTCCAAAAGAAGTTCACTAAACTGACCATTTGGGCACAGGAGAATAATAATATGTTGATAAATGCATCAAAAACTAAGCATATGAGAGTTGGGAAACATAAATTGAAAGGTGAATATTTAATACAAGATAAAATGATTGAAACTGTAGACTCATTTAAGGACCTGGGTATGTGGGTAGATCCAGCTTTGAGTTTTTCTAATCATTTCAACCAATTGGTTAATGATAGTTATAGAACTATAGATTGTATAAAAAGATTTTTGAAGTCTAGGAAATCATAACTGACCGTCATTGCTTGTTAGTTACATTAGACCCAAACTTGAGTATGGAATAACAGTATGAAAACCTTATAAGAAAACAAGCATGAGTAAACTGGAAATAGTATAGCAGAAATATACCAAGAGCATCTATGGGTGTGAACATTTAAATTATTATGAAAGACTAAAATATCTGAACTTGTACAGTGTTTCTTACAGATATTTAAGAGGAGGCCTTATTCAGGTATATAGGGCATTTAGAGACCACTACCTCTGGAAATGTTTGGGGTTATCAAAAAGTAGTAGAGAATCATAAGACCGCCTATGTGGAAGATTGTATAGGAATGAGAAGTGCACTAATTGGTTCTCTGAGAGAGCAGCTCATGCAGGGAACAGACTACAGTATTACATTAATGCAAACACTAGTTTAGATATTTTTAAGAAAAGCCTGGACACTTATTATGGGAACAACTGTTTTGGTATATTGGCAGGCTAGAAGAGCATTAATGCCTGTGTTTGACATATTTATATGTATATATGTATGTATGCATGTATATATTTTAATTCGTAGAGTAATTGCTGATATACATTTGCAGTTCAGGGCTCCTTGAAGTAGAGATTTTATATAGGGCAGTATTACTTTACAGTTGAATTTAGTGTTTCAGACCTGGAATAGTCATTTCATCTGCTGAATGAAGTAATAAAACTGTGTGTAGTGTTACCACACAAGTACATACCCTACATTTAATAACGCAGAGACCCTGTTCACCAAATAAAAACTCAAAGCTCAAAAACAGCTGAACATAAATGGCGCATATACCCCTCCCCCCCGGTAACAACATTGACACATTAGAAGCAATTCTCCAGTGTCATCCCAAGCCCTCCCCCAAGAAACACTTGTACTAAAAGACTTTAATATCAACTGGTCCACATGTATTTCTCCCCTCCCCACCACTCATATAAACCTACATGGCTTTACTTAACTAATCCATACCCCTATGAAAATTGACAAATCCTCCAAGAAAGAATCTGTTTTAGACCGGATCCTCACCAATTGGCCTTCTCAACCCTATAACTCTGGGAGGCTTACTGACAGTCTCAGTGACCACCAACCTACTTTCACCCTAAGGCACCACATTAAACCCACAAAAACCTCCTCCTCTACAACAAATACACTATGCAAAAATCTTCAAATCCCAGGACCTCATAACTGCTCTGAATCATTGTAACTGGTCACCTCCCCCTAAACAAAGCAGTGGATTACGTCAGCTCTACTTTCCTAAGCATACTCGGCCAGCTTGCCCCTACTAGAACAATAGAAACAAAATCCAGATACATCCCCTGGCTTACCAAAAATACCCAGGAACTCCTAAAATAGGAAGATAAGGCTTGGGAAACATGGCAGCAAAACAAAACCAGCCAAAATAGGGAAAACTACCTTGAGCTAAGAAGCAAGTCCAAAAAACAAATAAAAATTGACAAGCTAAACCACTACTCTGAGATTCAGTTCAAACACAGAACAATCCTTCAGAATTTTTGGGCAGCCATAAATAAAATAATTTAACCAGGGAAAACCACTATCACTCCCCCTAATATTGGCAATCCCACTAACAACACCGCAATTTAATTTAATGAATATTTTACCAACTCCATTCAAAATCTAATAAAAGCTCTCACACAACTTGGACAAATGCCAATTATTGACCAAAACAGTTACTCCCTAAAACCAGTCCCAACCAATAAAATATATAAAAGCTGACAAAACTAAAACCCACTACCCTTGCAGCTGATAGACTCCCAGTTGAATACCTCAAGGTTGCAGCCAAAGCAATTTTGTATCTCGTGTCCATACTAATAAACAGGTCAATAGCCAAACAACATGCACCATCCCTCTGGAATATCTCTCATATAATACCAATACACAAAGGCAGCACTGAATTAACCAACTACCGTCCAATTGCCATACTATCCTTCCTGTCAAAAATCCTTGAGAAATCCGTTCACTCCCAAATACTAAACTACTTACTAACAGTCTCCTGGCTGAAACACAACACGGATTCTGCCCCAACTGTAGTACCACTACCGCTCTTATCAGTTTCTCCAATACCGTAAATCAACAACAGAACAAAAAGTAATCTTGTCTCTGCCTTATATTTGAACCTCTCCAAAGCCTTTGACGTGGTTTCCCATTCCAAACTACTAACTGTACTCTCAGAACTCAAGCTCCACAGCTCCACACTGTCATGGTTCAAAGGTTATCTCTCACAAACCGTCAACAAGTCATAAAATGGGAAAACACCCTATCCCCCCTTCTCTCCGTAAACTTAGGTGTTCCACAGGGTTGCATCCTTGGACCCCTTCTCTTCACCATATTCACCAACAACTTACACAAAGCTACCCTCCGTGCCAACCGGGTGCAGTACGCTGATGATTCTGCCCTAATATGCTCTACCCCATCACTCCAACAATTCACCCAAGAATCCTTTTCAGCAATAGAAAAATGGCTATCTGATTCTAAACTAATACTTAACCCTAAAAAAAATGTATTCCATCCCTCTAAAGCTACTGACCCAATTCCATTATTTAAAATAACATCCTCCAACAATACCCTCATCTCACCCATTGCTCAAACTAAACTACTAGGAGTAATCCTAGATCACAGTATGAAATTCAACAGACATAGGAGTAATCATAGATCACAGTATGAAATTCAACAGACATAGGAGTAATCATAGATCACAGTATGAAATTCAACAGACATAGGAGTAATCATAGATCACAGTATGAAATTCAACAGACATAGGAGTAATCATAGATCACAGTATGAAATTCAGCAAACATAGGAGTAATCCTAGATCACAGTATGAAATTCAACAGACATAGGAGTAATCATAGATCACAGTATGAAATTCAACAGACATAGGAGTAATCATAGATCACAGTATGAAATTCAACAGACATAGGAGTAATCATAGATCACAGTATGAAATTCAACAGACATAGGAGTAATCATAGATCACAGTATGAAATTCAACAGACATAGGAGTAATCATAGATCACAGTATGAAATTCAACAGACATAGGAGTAATCATAGATCACAGTATGAAATTCAACAGACATAGGAGTAATCATAGATCACAGTATGAAATTCAACAGACATAGGAGTAATCATAGATCACAGTATGAAATTCAACAGACATAGGAGTAATCATAGATCACAGTATGAAATTCAACAGACATAGGAGTGATCATAGATCACAGTATGAAATTCAGCAAACATGTAGCTCAAACCATCATAAAAGTTCACAAAAAGCTAGGGTACCCTCTATAGATGCAAAAATTATGTAACCTCAGAAAGTAAAGTCACAATTGCAGGAACTCACCTACTCTCCACACTACTGTATACCTCACGAGTGCTAACCAATCTATACAAAGGTGACCTAAATCTGCCATAACAAAATAGCAAACCTACTAACTTAACCAACTTACAATACCCCACAAAGTCCTCTACCACCCCCAAAAATTCCAGCCCTACAGGGGCTACTACATTACTGTACCAGCAATCATCCACTAAGAAGTACCAACAAATCACTAGGTGACATCACTAAGAAGTACCAACAAATCACTAGGTGACATCACTAAGAAGTACCAACAAATCACTAGGTGACATCACTAAGAAGTACCAACAAATCACTAGATGACATCACTAAAAGCAAATATAACTCTGGGGACTCCCTCTGTGCTACTACTTTCACAAAAATATTGGATCCCTAGAAAACATGCATGACTTTAAGAGCCTTCTTAAGTTATACCTAACCAACTCCTGGATGTGTTCCTGTACTGGCCCTGGATAATGACTACCAACCCTCTTACTCGCACACCTGTCTCATCTAAGCTGTCTCATTTAGTACTTCTAGCCCCCGAAAAGCAGATAGAATACATTATACTCTTACAGTTTACTGTGAGTGCCTACTGATACAACTGTCCTGTATATTCACCACTGATCACAGAAATTTGACTGTATTTAATGTAAGTATAAACTAGCGAAGTGTCTTGACACTGTCTTTACTACATGTATAATCTTAACTATTTGTATAAATTCATTTAACTACAAAAATGTAGTGCAAATGTTGCCATCTTTGTAGTCTTGGGTCTGTATTATGTTATCGAAAAACATGTTCATCAAACATGTATTCGTTGATCAATAAACAGCGAAAACCCTAATCTCCGAACAGCCACTTCAGTGAAATTTTTCTCAGGGGAAAAAAAAATGATTGGCTGTGGCCTGGGATTTGCCCTTTTCCCCATTGTAGTGCGTTCTCGGAGTTGGTATATTTTCTTAGGGGGGGCGAAGCCCCCCACTTTGTAGGGTTAGAAAGTTTTTGTTTGGCCAAGCGATTTTTTTCCCCTGGGAAAAAATTTGCTGAAGTGGCCATTTGGTGATTAGTGTTTTTGCTCTTTATTAGTCGACAAATATGTGTTCGATGAACACGTTTTTCAATAATGTAATATAGACCCCGTAATCTTATATTGTCTGTATTACTTTGTGCATTATTGTGTAGTAGTGTAAATGTTACCTGTACTCATAGGTAGGTACTAGGCTATCGGCCCTGGGTTCTATACAAGCCCAGCCAAAAAGGTACCCTGGTTTTTGCCACCCAAGAAAATAATTTTCCTGTGCCACTGTCGAGCAGAGCCACAGAAGTGATCCCCGAGGTGAATTTTCTATTTCCCATCCAATCATCAAGCTTTTTCTTGAGTGCTAATGAGGAACTTTGTTTGATATAGATAGGTAGTTTATTCCAGAGTATGGGAAGTCTCTGGGATAGGAATCTATCCCTCCAGCATGTTCTGTTTATTGTGCTGACAAGGTTTAGGTCCCTAGAGCGTGTAGCTCGGAGGGACTGGGATTTCTGTAAGTGGAGCATGTCCAACAGCTCTGGGTTTGACATAGCTTTGTATATTAAGCAGATATCATCTCTGAGTAGGCGATATGCGATGGAGTAAAGCTGGAGTTTTTTGAGACGGTCTGCATAGGGCATCTGATTGAGGCCAGTAATCCTCTTTGTGAGGTATTTCTGTGGCCTTTCCAGTTGTTATAGATGTCTTGTGAGGTACATACCAAAAGGGATATTGTACTCTACAATGGGTCTAATGAGTAATGCGTAGAGGGGAACAATTCTCTTTTTTTTCTGGATTGGAAACCTTTTGTGATGAGGTGTGCCATGTAGAAGGATTTCCGGACTACTGTGGCGATGTGATTATCAAAGGTGAGACTACTGTCCATCTGTGTCCCAAGGTGTCTTATCACACTTTCAGTATTAAGTATACTACCACCTATGTTGTAGTTCATGGGTACAGAGTTTTTACCAAAGGGGATGACAATGCACTTTTTGGCATTGAGCTTGAGGCCATGGCTTTGACACCAGGCATCTGTCTCAGTGAGGCCCTTTTGTAGGATGTCCACATCATTATGAGTTTCGAGTATGGCTCCTAGTTTGCAGTCATCTGTGAACTTCATTAGCCAAAGACCTTCTGTGTTAACCTGTACTTCAGAGAAGTAGATACTAAATAGGAGAGGACCTAGGACTGAACCCTGTGGTACTCCACTTGTCACTGGTCTGAAGTCGGATTTGGAGTCTGCTACTTTCACAGTGTGGGTTCTGTCAGTGAGCCAGTTGGCGACCCATCTTGTGACATAGGGATTTATACCTATTTTAGTGAGTTTATCTATAATTCCAGAGTGGGGGATAGTATTAAAAGCTTTGGCAAGATCTAGATAGGCTGTGTGTGAACCATCTTACCCTCGTCTACGGCTTTGGTGACTGCTTCAAAGAAGTCTATCAAGTTTAGGAGACATGATCTGCCTTTTACAAACCCGAACTGGGTGGGGTCCAGAGTTTGGAGATTACCAATGTCTTTGTTTATAAGTTCCATGATACGCTCCATGGCCTTGCAGACCAGGCTCATCAGGCTAAATGGGCGGTAGTTCCCGGGGTTCGTGGTGGCTGCCCCCTTGTGGAGTGGGATAACCATCACTGTGCACCATTCAGCAGGCACAAAGCCTGAGGTGAGGCTATGATTGAACATGGTACTTAGGTGGGGTGCCAGTTCATTCTGTAGTTCATGTAGAACGCAGCCTGGGATGTTGTATGGTCCCATGGATGCTGTGCTCTTGGCTTTGGAGATTGTGGTTTTTACCTGTGCAGCCGTGATTACAGGAACTTTGCTTTCTTCCGGTATAGAGATGGACTCTTTAAGGGGGGGGGGGGTAAAGTTAGCACTGAACCTATGGATGTTGGCAATACCAGTTGGGTCTGTATATGTAGTGCCATTGTGCTGTAACTAAGAGCAGATCTGAGTGTTGCCATTGAGATTCTTGACATAGCTATAGAATGCTTTGTGGTTGTCTTTAGAATCGGTGGTGATTTTGTTTTCGTAACTAGCTTTGGAGGATTTTATCAGGGATCACAGCTTCTTACTGAGACTGACCAGGGAGCTCCTCCACTCATGGGATTTAACTCTCTTTTGCAACAGTTTCTTCCTTCTGTTGTACAGTTTGTTTTTGGCAGGGGAATACCAGATTGGCTTCCTTTTTTTGGAGGATAGCATCTTGGTTCTGTTTGGGATAGCACAATCCATGCACTCGTGTAAGTGCTTATAAAATGCAATTGTGTAGGATTCAGTAGTCGTAATGGTATTGTCCATCTGCATGGGTGTCATGAAGTTCACCACTTCTGTCTTAAGATACATGAATTTGGCTTTGGAGAAATTTTTTGTCATGGTTTCCTTAATGGGGGGTGGGGGCAGGATGTGGATATCTAGGGTAATTAGCTTATGGTCAGATCGGACCAATGAGGCGTTGACTTCAGGTGAGGAACACCGGTCACTCATGTTGGTAATGACTAGATCTAGGATATTGTTGCCCCTGGTGGGGGGTGTGGATAAGTTGATCCAGGGTATTGGAGTTTATGAATTCCAGAAAGCATTGAGCGAAGGAGTTGGTACATGAGTAGTTTTCCCAGTTAATGGTGGGGTAGTTGAAATCACCCATTATTAAGGTGTTTGGTTGAACCCTAATATTTTCCAGTACATCAAGAAAAGAGGAGTGGGAATCCTGGGGCATGGTGGAGGATCTGTAACAAGCTACAATTTGGATTGCAGTTTTGCCCATAGTTAGTTGGACTTGGATAATTTCAGCTGCATTATGCTGAGCAACTAGCCTGGAGGTGTGGATATCCTTAATGAATATGGACACACCTCCGCCTTTGGTGTTCCGGTCCAGGTTACATGGCCAATAAGCGTGGTATGAGTTTATAGCCTGGTAGTGCAGGGGTGCTCTCTGGAGCCTTGAACCCAGTCTCAGTCACTGCACAGATATCAATGTTCTCCATTTTAAGGAGTGCCTCGAGTGAGTGCATTTTGAGATTTAGACTTCTAGCATTGAGTAGCATCACCCTCAGTTTTTGCTTGCCTGTTCCTGTTATGGTGGTGAATTTGTCATTTTGAACCTTGCCTAAAAAACGTACTATAGGGGTGGCAAGAACCTTAGCCAGTGTCCGGAATCCCAGGGGTGACCGGTGCAGGCCATCTCTGGCAAAGCATTGTGGTCTGTCAACCATGTCATCCCAGGCATATGGTCTATTTTATTACTGTACCTTATTACTGTTTGGACCTTTTCTCCCCTGGCCTCCGCTGAAAACGGGCAGCACTGCCCAGTCGGACTTTTTCCCAGTAAGCAAATGTAAAATAAATCAATAAATAAAGTAAGATTTGTTTAGCCAGCTTATAACAGTATGACATCCTCTACCTACTTATAAAAGTAGTAAAGCCCTCATCTTTCTTAGAATCTATGTAAGGTAGTATTTGTAAAGTACAGTGTGTCAGCAGCCAGTATGTTACTGCTATATTTTGTGAAAACACACGTACTCGGTTTGCCTGGGGTCGCATTGATAATACATCTGTTTGTGTAGTTTGTTTCAAAGTATTAGCATTTCTCCAGTGTACACAGTTGGTGACTTCATGCTATGGTCCAGAATATCTTGTACAGTACTAGAGGTAAATGGCTCTTTTTTTAAACACTTTCATGTGACATACCCTGTTCATATATTGCATTAAGTACTATTTGTACTGTACCTCCGGTTTCCCATAATGCTTTAGTCAGTCTGGAAGCTTTATTGAAATTGAGCACATTAATAAGCATGTATTCCCAGCACATGTTATATACAGATCACTGTGAACAAGGTACAAAAGATCAGCTGCCAGCCCTCCCATAAGTATGTGTTCAACAACAGTACTACTGTGTAAAACCTGTATCTGGTCATCATCCGTTAATGGGCCGTCTTCCTCGGAAACAGTACTTCTGTGTAAGAACTGTATCTGGTCATCATCCATTAATGGGCCGTCTTCCTCAGCAACGGTACTTCTGTGTAGGAACTGTATCTGGTCATCATCCGTTAATGGGCCGTCTTCCTCGGAAACAGTACTTTTGTGTAAGAACTGTATCTGGTCATCATCCGTTAATGGGCCGTCTTCCTCAGCAACGGTACTACTGTGTAAGAACTGTATCTTGTCATCATCCGTTAATGGGCCGTCTTCCTCAGAAACGGTACTTCTGTGTAAGAACTGTATCTGGTCATCATCCGTTAATGTGCCGTCTTCCTCAGCAATGGTACTTCTGTGTAGGAACTGTATCTGGTCATCATCCGTTAATGTGCCGTCTTCCTCAGCAACGGTACTTCTGTGTAGGAACTATATCTGGTCATCATCTGTTAATGTGCCGTCTTCCTCTGAAACGGTACTTCTGTGTAGGAACTGTATCTGGTCATCATCTGTTAATGGGCCGTCTTCCTCGGAAACAGTACTTCTGTGTAAGAACTGTATCTTGTCATCATCCGATGTTCTTCATCTCACATTGCTGCAGTCCTTACACTTGGGTAGTCCGCTGTCCTCGGTCGGCCCGAATATCAAAGTATTAGGCTGACGTCAGTCAAGGCGCTTAAGACTGACATCAGGACGTCAGGGTACAAATGCGCATGACCGACGTCATATCCTCAGTCTTTTTTGCCGCATGGTCCGATGCAGAAGCAGCATTGCAAGTGCCGTTCGGCGTTCTGAAATTTTTCGAATTCGGAGTTTCAGACCGAGTCAAAGTTGGCTAAGTACCCCGTTGGGGAATATTTTAGTTTTTTCTTGCCTCAGTGATTTACCGGATGTCAGAAAAAGTGAATAACTGTATTTCTTGTGGGAAGCAGATACCGCATAGGGACTATCATACTTTGTGTATTCCTTGTTTAGGGCCTGAGCACGACGTTGTTGGGTGTCGCTTTTGTGCTAGGTTCAATAAGCGCACTATTAAGCGAAGGTTAGATTGTGCCAGGTTGGTCTTTGGGAAGCGGTGCAATTACAATATGCCGTCGGATGCTCCGACGCCCGCTTCTTCGAAGAAGCGCAAGGACAAAGCAGCTAAACCCAGGCAAGAAGAGTCGTCCGTACCGGACGCCGGTTCTTTAGAGGCGTCAGTGGAACCGGTGGTTCCACCGGAGGCTTCTCTGGAGTCTCAGGGGGAGACTTTGTTATTGCAGGATGTGGCCTCTCAGGAGGCAGGTCAGGCTGAAGGGGCTTCTCAAGTTACTGTACTCCCCTCCCTTCCTAAGGTGATTAGGCCCTCTCCTTCTGTTTCCAAGGCTTCTCCCAGAGGCAGGCCAGGTTTAGCTTCTGTTGGGGTCACTCCTAGTTCTTCAGGATCTGTGCCCAAGAAGCACATGCTTAAAATGGCAGAAGATTTAATTACTTTGATTAGAGGTTCTTTGCCCCCTCCTGATAAGAGGCCTAGGGTGGAACCAGAGTTGGGGAGTTTTGAGCAAGCTTCGGATGTTTCAGAGTCTTCAGCTGAAGACTTGCAGGAGTACTCTCCTTATTCTGATTCTGATGCAGATGATTCCACTCCTTCTGCTTCTCCTCCAGAGGATTTTTCTTTTTCAGAGACTCTTCATTCCATGAGGGAACATTTTAAGTGGGAAGGTCAGGACTTTTCTGATTCCAGGAAAAGGCTTAGGGAATTTTGGCTTTTACCCCAGCATAGGCCTTTGGCTATACCACCTGTTCTGGATGTTGTGGAAGATGTGTTTGCAGAGGCTTCACTTAATCCTGATTCTTTGCCTCCTGCTCCTGTTAAACCGGATAGGTATTACAGGGTGCCTGAGGCTCATAAATATCTTTATAAGAGTCCTAGGGCGGACCCAGAAACTGTTAGTCAGGGACCTAAGGGTGTCAAGGCCTCTGTTGTAAAAATCCGGTTCCTCCAGATAAAGAGGCCAGAGCTTTGGATAGATGGGGAAAGAAAGTCTATACTTCTTCCACCTTAGCTATGAGGGCTTTGAATTGCCAGTTTCACATGTTGAAATATCAAAACTATCTTCTTACTCAATTGAAGTCTAAGGTAGATGCTCTGGCGGAAGGCATTGAGTGTAAAGAATTACAAGATTTGGTACATGTCTCTGAACAGGTGGGTAAGCATTCTTTACAATGTGGTTTTGATGCTGTACAGGCCTCGTCTAGGGTGGCTGCCACTGGGTCAGTTCTTCGCAGGCACGCCTGGCTGAGGGATCAGAATTTATCTGACCATGTTAAGACAAGGATTTTAGATGCTCCTTTACAGTCTGATGTGTTGTTTGGTTCGCCTGTAGAGTCAGTCTTGAAGAAAATGGAAGACAAGGCTAAGTCTATGCAGGCTGTTAAAGATTTTTTGCAGGTTCAGCCTCCGAAGTTTAGTAGGAATTGGCCGGCTAAGGGGTGGACGTACCCTTCTTATGATTCACAGTCTAGGGGTAGATCTAGACGTGGTAGGGGCAGAGCTCAGAGCTCCTTCAGACCTAGAACAGGGAGTTCACCTGCACAATCTTCGGGTGAGGGCAGGGGCCAGTCCTTTCGTAAACAGGCCCAATGACCTACCTTTTCAGCTGCCAGATCCTTCTTGCCTGGCAGCACCTTTGGGAGGAAGGTTAGCACTCTTCAAGGAAAATTGGAGTTTGATTACCCAAGACAGATGGGTATTGGATATCATACACCACGGTTACAGGTTTTATTTCCATACCTTGCCTCCTTTCAAAGGCATGCCGGACGTTCCTCCTCAGCAAAGACTAGAGGCTCACAAACAAATTTCTCTGCTGCTTCAAATAGGGGCCATACAACCGGTCCCTCTGCCAGAAGTGGGCCTAGGATTTTATTCTCGCCTGTTCCTAGTACCAAAGAAGGGGAACACGTGGAGACCAATTTTGGATTTATCCATCCTCAACACTTATCTGGACATTCCCAAGTTCAAAATGTTGACGTTACAACAGCTTTTACCTCTGCTGGGCAAAGATCACTGGCACTGGATGGTGATTCTGGATCTCAAGGAGGCTTACCTTCATGTTCCTATCAGGCTAAGTTGCAGGAAGTATCTGCGTTTTCGGGCTGGGACTTCTCATTATCAGTTCTCTGCATTGCCCTTTGGCTTATCTACTGCGCCCAGAGTGTTCACGAAGGTTCTGGCTCCAGTGATAGCTTTCTTCAGGCTAAGAGGAATACAGATTTACCCTTATTTGGATGATTGCCTGATTCTGGCCCAAGGAAAGGACGAACTTCTTCATCATCTACAATATGTGATAGCAGTGCTAAGATGCCTGGGGTATTCTGTGAACGAAATAAAGTCCAGTCTAGTACCCTCTCAGGACATGTGCTTTCTGGGTGTGAGACTGAATACAGCATCCCAGATGGCCTTTTTGACCCCGGACAAACAAAAGAATCTTTCTCTTTACTTCCATCAATTGTCTCATCAGTCCAGGCTGACTGCAAGGACAGTCCTTCAAGCCTTGGGGTTCATGGCATCTTGTATTCTGGTGCTTCCCAATGCCAAACTGCATATGAGGAAGCTACAATGGTATCTCAAAAATGTATGGACACAGCACTGCCAAGATATGGACACTGTCATTCAGATAATACCTTGCATTCAAAAGGAATTTTTGTGGTGGGCTCAGGAATGTCACCTAAACAAGGGACTCTCTGTGACCCGCCAGAGGCGAGTCAGATTCTAACGACAGATGCCTCAGACAAAGCTTGGGGAGCTCATCTAAATGGAAAGTGGGTACAAGACACGTGGCCTGCCAGACTTCAACATCTACATATCAACTTGAAGGAGATGTTAGCAGTCCAATTTGCATTAATAGCTTTCAAGGATTTACTTCGTCCAGGGCAGGTGTTGGTTCTAACAGACAACACAACTGTCATGTGGTACATCAACAAGCAAGGGGGAACACATTCTTACCCTCTATGCAGACAAGCAATGATTTTGTGGGAGACTGCTCTCAGTTTACAGCTAAATCTTCAGGCAAGGTTTCTGCCGGGAGCACAGAACTCCTTAGCAGATGTGTTGAGCAGACAAATTATGGATCCCCACGAGTGGAAATTGGATCCTCATGTATTTCAGAAATTGACAGTGTTATGGGGAACTCCAGACATAGATCTGTTCGCTTCTCCACTAAACTACCAGCTGCCAAAGTTTTGCACAAAAAGGTTTCATCCCACAGCTTGGAAAGTGGATGCTCTTTCATTCAATTGGAGCAATCTTCATGTGTATGCCTTTCCACCTCTGCCTCTCCTCCCAAAGGTACTCCTGAAGGTCAGACAGGACAAGCCAAAGATGATTTTAATAGCTCCAGATTGGCCTCGACAGCACTGGTACCCATTACTGAGAAGTCTGGTACGAGAGCCTCCATGGCCTTTACCTTCGATTCCACACCTGCTGTCTCAGGAGAACAGTCATTTACTCAATGTCAAACTTCACTCTCTTCACCTAACAGCCTGGCATATTCTGTTTTGAACCCTGGAGGGTCTCAGCTTCCACAGCAAGTTTTGAATGTTATTTTGGAGGCCAGAAGACCTAGTACAAGGAAAGTGTACGCAGATAAATGGAAGAGATTTTTATTTTGGAGTACAGCAAAAGAATTTGATGTTTCTGAGCCTAATTTAAGTGTGGCTCTTCAATATCTTACTGAGTTACTGGACAAAGGTTTGTCCTTCTCTTCTATTAAGGTTCATGCTGCAGCAATTTCTGCTCACTATGACTGTGACCCATCATTGTTTTCTCATCCTTTGTTTAAGCAATTCCTTAGAGGGGCAAAGAATATGAGACCCCCACGTAGAGCTCCTACTCCTGCTTGGGATCTCAATTTTGTGTTGGAGAAACTCACTCTACAACCTTTTGAGCCTGCAGCTACTGCTGAGTTGAAATATTTATCATGGAAGACTGCTTTTTTGTTGGCCATTACCTCTGCAAGAAGGGTTTCTGAATTACAGGCCCTTATGGCGGTTGAGCCTTTCTTAATTTTCCATAAGGATAGGGTATCTTTGCGTACTAATCCTTCCTTTATGCCTAAAGTGGTTTCTAGTTTGGCTTTAAACCAAACTATTCATTTGCCTACTTTTTATGCAAACCCCCAAAATAAAGGGGAAAAGATTTTGCACACTTTGGATGTACACAGGCAGTTGCGATATTATTTGAGCAGAACTAAAGGGTTCAGGCAGTCTCAGCAGTTATTTGTTTCATTTGCTTTGGGTTCTCAGGGCAAGCCTGTGTCAAAACAAACTATTTCTAAGTGGATTGGGTTTTGTATTGCTTTCTGTTATTCCCATCATGGTAAGGAGATTCCAGCTGGGATTAGGCCTCATTCCACTAGGGCTACTGCCACTTCTACAGCTTTTTTAAGGGGGGTGGCAACTAAGGATATTTTGGAGGCAGCTACTTGGAGTTCAGTGCATACTTTCTCTAAGCATTATCACCTTCCACTTTACTCTAAATCGAGGGCTGGTTTTGCTACTGCAATTTTACAGGGCATTTTGGCAGCTCCTACTGCTTTATAGTTTTGCCATCCTCCCTTATCTCTGCTTTGGGATTCTACCCAAGTGTAAGGACTGCAGCAATGAGATGAAGAACATAGTACAGTTTTGTACCTACCATAAATGTAGATGTTCGAAGATCCACATTGCTGCAGTCCAATTTACCCTCCCTCCTTCCCCTCTGTACTTAGAGGCGGTTGTGTGGGTTGAGTTGTAAATATTGTGGATATTGTATATATTGTACATATGATTAGTGCAAGGGTGGTTGGTTGGTTTTTGCTGTCTTTTGGTTTTGACCTTTCTGTTTAGGGTCTTCTGACATCTGGGGCAAGAAAAGACTGAGGATATGACGTCGGTCATGCGCATTTGTACCCTGACGTCCTGATGTCAGTCTTAAGCGCCTTGACCGACGTCAGCCTAATACTTTGATATTCGGGCCGACCGAGGACAGCGGACTACCCAAGTGTAAGGACTGCAACAATGTGGATCTTCGAAATCTACATTTATGGTAGGTACAAAACTGTACTTTAATGGGCCATCTTCCTCAGCAACGGTACTACTGTGTAAGAACTGTATCTTGTCATCATCCGTTAATGGGCCGTCTTCCTCAGCAACGGTACTTCTGTGTAGGAACTGTATCTGGTCATCATCTGTTAATGTGCCATCTTCCTCGGAAACGGTACTTCTGTGTAGGAACTGTATCTGGTCATCATCTGTTAATGGGACGTCTTCCTCGGAAACAGTACTTCTGTGTAAGAACTGTATCTTGTCATCATCCGTTAATGGGCCATCTTCCTCAGCAACGGTACTTCTGTGTAAGAACTGTATCTTGTCATCATCCGTTAATGGGCCATCTTCCTCAGCAACGGTACTTCTGTGTAAGAACTGTATCTGGTCATCATCCATTAATGGGCCGTCTTCCTCAGCAACGGTATGAACTGTATCTGGTCATCATCTGTTAATGGGCCGTCTTCCTCGGAAACAGTACTTCTGTGTAAAAACTGTATCTGGTCATCATCCATTAATGGGCCGTCTTCCTCAGCAACGGTACGAACTGTATCTGGTCATCATCTGTTAATGGGCCGTCTTCCTCGGAAACAGTACTTCTGTGTAAGAACTGTATCTGGTCATCATCCGTTAATGGGCCGTCTTCCTCAGAAACGGTACTTCTGTGTAAGAACTGTATCTGGTCATCATCTGTTAATGGGCAGTCTTCCTCAGAAACGGTACTTCTGTGTAAGAACTGTATCTGGTCATCGTCCATTAATGGGCTGTTTTCCCAGTTCTCACTTGTATACTGAGTGTGAACTTTAGATCCTACCAGATTAAATGCCATTTACTCATGAATACTTCGACTGCTATCAATTTTTTTCCCTTTGATCAAACATCACATATAATACCAGGTCTGCTATCCACAGGCTGCATTGCTTTTGTACTAGGGGCTTCAGAAGTATTTTGCAGGCCCTGCCCAAGTCTGCCTCCCACCCCCTGCCAATACCTCTCAACCCTTTAAAGTAAGAATTCTAGGCAAAAATAATGGGGGGGGGGGGGGGCGGCAAAGGCCCAAAACCAGGGACAAATTATAAATATTGATGTTATAAACTTAGTTGTTCGAGTAACAGGTTTTTGCATTAACCTGCATTTTTCCTGAAGGATATGAAGTCTGAAACTCAAAATGATTTTCATTATTTAGTGACTGCAATAATAAACGATTTGCTTGGGAAAAAAGGGAGAAAAAAGTTTTATAAGGGACAGAACAAAAGTCTGAGACAAAAGTTGTGTCATTCTGTGAAATTTGAGAATTGAGAGGTGTGCTGCTGCTACCCTCTCCTCCAACCTCTGTCTATAAACTGTTGTTTTTACATACAGATTCACACCAGTCCTTTTACCAATCTCTGAAACTACTGTATTGCATCCAGTCATAAAATGCCATGTCATAAGCCTGCCTCGTACATAGCATTAATCCTTTTAATACTGCATGAATTCTGGTTAGTACTACTGCATGCAATATATGTTTATATACAACACACACACCTATCTATCTATCTATCTATATATATATATATATATATATATATATATATATATATATATATATACATGTGTGTGTATATACAGTAAACTCTCAGTTAACTGGAACTCAAGCAACCGGCAAATAAATATCAAAGAAATACTGCACAATTTTCCTGTGCTGCACTTTCTGTTCCCCCCCCCCCCCCCGAAGAAACAGCATACCTTACATTTTGAGTTTGAGTTTTAAAAAGGAAGATAGGAATAAATTCCCTCTCTAGCCAACCTACAAACAACTTAAACCAAACAAATAATATAGGGTGCAGTATTAGTCAGGCCAATTTAATAGCAACTCTTAAGCACCCAGAAACTACAGTTATCTGGCATTTACCATTCACCATGGGTGCTGGTTAACTGAGAGTTATTTATTTTATATATATATATATATATATATATATATATATATATATATGGGAACACTTTATAAGCTAGAAATACTGAAATCTTGAATTTCAGTATCTCGAGTTCATAAAGTGGAAGGATCGGAAGATCGCAACTGCAGAAGCATGAAATTCAAAATATCGAATGCAGGAGATTTTGAATTAGCGGTCCTGGTGTTGTGCTGTGTTCGTGGATAAAGGTAAGTGTTTATGTTTAAGATTGTTGGGTAGGGGCTGTAGTGTGTGTGTTAGTGTGTGTTAGTGTGTGTTGTTACTGTGATGTGTGTGTGTGGGAGAGGAATGTAGTTTGTGTGGTGGTGCTTTGTGTCTGTGTGTATGTAGTGCGACCTTGGAGTTAGAATATTTATGTGCGGGGGTGTGTGGGGGGCGCAGCCCCCACATGGTGGGTGCAGGGGGGCTTGCCCCCCCTGCATATCATAAGGGTAGGTGTGTGTGCTTATTTAGTTGTGTGCATGTCTGTTATAATGGTGTTTGAAAGTGTTGAGAGTTTGAATTTCGTGGTTTTGCGGTTTTGGGATCTAGGGCTTCGTAATTGTGTAGTTTCGGGTATTTGGATTTTCAACTTTATGGACTCGGGATTCTGTAATTCAAGATTTCAGAATTTCGAGCTTAATAGATATATATATATATATATATATATATATATATATATATATATATATATATATATATATATATATACACACATACAGTATATAAATATGTATTATATGCTGCCAACTTTCAATTACTAGATAGCAAAGTCCTTAATCGTCACAATAAATTTTGAATTCTATGCTATGCTCATGGTTTCTGTGATTATTTTTTAATCATGGAATAATTGCTTTTTATCTCCAGAAAGACGAGCCATATTTAGAATATTAGAAGATACTGTCCATATAATTTTGCTTTACTCATTTTATATCTTTGAAGGTTACCCCCTTCCTAGTTTCAAGCCCATGCACAAGAAAAGACAGTGCTGACTGTAATACCAAACTGACGCTTTGATATAGGTGTGAGGGGGGAGTGTAAGTGTAGTTGTGACGTTCTATATTGTACTTTATAGCAATGAAAGAACATAAAAATTAAATAAAATATATAAATAATGTAGGACATGCACATTAGTAGCATAGCTTATGGAGGTTGTAGAGCTGTGACATAAAGCAAGATACAGCATTTAAAAATCTCTTTGGGTATCAACATTTAACATCGTGCTTGCTGATTAAAAAAAAAAAAATGGTGTACATGATCAATGGGACACAATAGTATACTGACAAGCCTTAATCTGAGATGCTAAGATATGTGTGTGTGTGTGTGTATGTGTGTGTGTGCGTGTGTGTGTGTATGCATGTATGTATGCATGTGTATATTTGTGTGTGTGAGTGCTTGTGTATGTGTTGGGGGTGATAGTTTGTGGCTGTGACATTCTGTGTTGTACTTTACAGTCTAACACAATTCTGAAAGAAAACATTTGGCATTGTGGTGCTTGTCTAACTGGAGCTGTAAATTCTCCTTTTTTTCTGAATGGTTAATGAATTAATGGAATTGAATCACTGACTGCATGTTTGCAACTTCTTTCATTCGTAAAGGTTGGCTATAGTAGGAGCTGAATGAAAAGTGTCAATACTCCTGGCCAGTATAGCAACATTCATTCACTAATTTCTTTCATAAGGTTGATTTTAGCAGTGTACAGGTTTCTTCAGTGATTAAACACACAAATGCTATATGAAGTGCGAACTGTGCATGTCTTTGGCATCTTTCATTACATAACTGCATTACAAACTACTTCATAGGCCTCTGTCGGGCTGCCACAGAAAATAATTCCTGGAAAAGCTATAATTTCCAAGTGAGCATTTTTGACCATGCAGAAAATCCTTAGCATAGCTCAAGGATGCATGTTTAGAAATCAGTTCAGCCAGATTTAGCCTGGATGGCATCCGGAAATCCTATCCTGTAGTAATAACGCTGTCTCTTTCTGTTACAAATATTAACTGAATATGGTTGGTGTATTTGGTATTCAAACTCACCAGTGTCTGAATGACTGACCACACTCTCCCACTGTCCCAGTTAACCATTCTTGTGTAGCTGCAAAGAATATTGTTTTCAATTGTTTTTACTGGGTATACAGCACTCTTGAACCCCTTGATGTGGGGGCTGTACCTCATACGCCTGATCTCCTATACTTGCTTTGAGAATGTACCAACTCAGAAGAAAGAGAAATACAGTTACTCCTTTTCCATAAAGTTAGTGTCATGTCATCTCAGTTGTATATTTAGAAATTGAATGAGATAGAGCCCTTCCTTCCATTAGGGGAGTGGATGCAGCTCCCTGTAGAAAGGTTTCTACAGTAGTATTTTTCATTTAGTGCAATGTACTATGACAGTCTGCCAGGTGGTGATGCAGTAGTCTGTGATTGGCTACACATGACACATTGCATTTCCTGTTATAACACAGGCCCAAAATTAGTCATTGTTCCAGGTAATGCTGACTTTTTATAAATATTCCGACTCCCCATAAGCTGTCCAAAAGATAAAATATCTGGGCTACGATGAGTCCTTTTGTCAGTCACTCTTTTTTTAGCCAGGTTTCTGAAACACAGAAAATGTCAGTTGATGCAAAACAGATTGAGAAAGCAACTAGTTTCATTTATTAGAAGTATTTATTGCATTAAGGTATAGAAATTTTAATTTATTTTTAATATTCCATAAGGTATCACTGACATTATGAACTGCATGACTAAAGTGACAGACTGGTATTTATATCTCTGCTACAAGGTAAATTTAAACTGTGATAGGTGTAAGAATTCTGTGTTTAAGTGGAGAATACATATTTCACTTTGATGTAAGGTGAGTGGCTTGATAGTAACTTTAATGGGGTGAAGTTTGTCCATGTTTTGTGGGGGTTGTGCAAGATGGAAATGGTTACAGCATGGAGTTTTAGTGGTCACCAGAGCAGTTGATTTAGTGAACTTTGAAATGCGTATCATTTGCTATTGTCTGAGATGAGGTTTGGTGTGGTACAAGCTGTAGGCACAGCGGAGTGTTTTGTAACCGAAAGGCAGAGGTTAAGTTTATTGGGTGAGGTTGTTACCTGGAATGTACTGGTCTTTTTTGTCAAGGCTGAAAGAGGGAAAGAAAAAACAAATTGGGGTTGAGATGTGTTCTAGTGTGCCAGTTTGGAGTATTAATGATAAGCTGTGAGTGAAGGTAAGTTTAAGTAATATTTGTACATGTAAACTGTGGTAGGTAAGTTTAAGTAATATTTGTACATGTAAACTGGTCAGTAAGTTTAAGTAATATTTGTACATGCAAACTGTGGTCGGTAAGTTTAAGTAATATTTGTACATGTAAACTGTGGTCGGTAAGTTTAAGTAATATTTGTACATGTAAACTGTGGTCGGTAAGTTTAAGTAATATTTGTACATGCAAACTGTGGTAGGTAAGTTTAAGTAATATTTGTACATGTAAGCTGGTCAATAAGTTTAAGTAATATTTGTACATGCAAACTGTGGTCGGTAAGTTTAAGTAATGTTGTACATGTAAACCGTGGTCGGTAAGTTTAAGTAATACTTCGCTGTGTGAATAGTGACGGTGATATTGTTATGTAACACTTGGACATGTGAGCGGTGATACATTTTTACATGTAAAAGAGTAATGCTATAGGAAAAGCAGAACTAAATAGTAACATGTTCTAGAAATGTTTGAGACTCATAAAGTTCTATGTAGTACATTGAGAAGTAACTTGTTAGTTGTCATCAGAGAGGAAAGTACCTGGTAGTTTCAGTGGTGAATTATTAAGGTTAGCAAGTTTAATTGGGATAATTTATTTTTAAGTGCATATTTACTGAAGGTCACCAGTAATGGTATTAAATTGAGCCATCATTCACCTTATAATGCTGTTTTAATAACAGGTTTTACCTGAGAAGCTTTCTTTTAGGTGAGTGGATTGATCCAAAGACCTTTTTCAGCTATGACCCTGGGAGAGGGCAGAAAAGATCACATAGTATACATAAGTGCAGCCTGTGACAATTCTGAAAATGCAGAAGTTGTACCGTTGTAACAGTGTACAAGGGGTTAGAGAAACCCATGAAATACTGTGGGTAGAATAGTAGTATGTGGAAGGTAGGAACATTCTAGACAAGCGAACCTGCGGGACCATAAGATACCTAGCCATAAACACCTTTAAGCAGACAAGCTTAACAGTTCTTGCCACCCATTTCAAGAACTTAATAATGCCCACCTCCCAAACTGAGCAGGGGGGTGTACATGATAACACTGATTTAAATGTGTGTCTACCCATTCAGATATCTTGAGACATTGTAATACAATGCTACAATTAAAAGATCTTAAAACAACATTTGCGATAACAGTGGTAGTGAAAAATGATGAAGGAATAAAATACACTCTCAAACACACAAAAAATTAAGCTGCTGATGGCATGCAAAGCCATTGTTTGGGACAGTAATGTGAGGTACGGAGAGGGAAAAATAAATCTTGCATCAGCCCCCATATAGATTAACTTGTTTCTTTAGTCAGCACTGAGTCCACCATGGTTTTAATACACTCATTCAGTTACTGAACTTAAGATTACATAGAAAAAATTGGAATTGTAAGTTATGTGCTCCTACCCTTTTCTAAAGATCCCACCTCCAGTTCTTTTGTCTCGGTTACATTAACTACTTAACTACAATTGGTTTAAACTTTGATTTCCATTTTCTAGTAATTGCTTTTTTGGCAGCCACCAGAATTAAACATAAATTGAATCATGTATTCCAGCTCAAAAATTAATTTCCTTAGTTACATCCATTGGGTCATACAAAATTTCTGACAGAATACTCTGTAGGGAATTTGTAAAGTCTGAAAACTCATTACACTCCCAAAACATGTTCCCAGTTACTACTTTCTTCATCACACCTCCAACATTCGCTGTCTACCTGAGGAAGAATTTTGTTGAGTCTACTTGGGGTATAAAAATACCTGTGGAAACACTTCCAAGCAAAGATTCTAAATCTTCTAGACTTTTGTTGCATATTTGGGAGATACAAATATATCCCCCATTGTTTCTTTGTGAATTTCTTATCCAGTCACTCTTACCAACCCTTTCTAACCTTCTCTGATTAATTATTATAGTTATCATGCAATGTTTTGTATGCTGTACTAATTTATCCTTTTTTTAAAAGCAGCTTGTGTTATACACTATTAACAACTTTACAAGTTCTGGTCTTTTCGCTTATGATCCCCCCCCTATTTTTTTTTCTCTTTGCCTGTACACTGATGTCAATCCTTGATAGAGAAAGGCAGTCTGTCCTGCAGTCCAAATAAATTCTTGGGCCTCTTCTCATTCTATTACCTCTCCTTTCTAGCTATTTGTTCCAAACACCTTGGTTATTTCACCAGTTTTCTCCAAAAAATTCCAGCCCCGTCTTGCCTATTGTCTGTATCCTTAATTGCAGTCATCCCTATTAGCAGAATCTCCTTTCTCCATTTCCATGTTGTCTTAGTTCTTAGAATACTTTCACCCACTTTATGAATATAATATTCTGTATGGTTATTGCTATTAAAGGTCTGCATCCAAAATCCAAGTCTCCCCTTGTATTTTGAGCTTCTCCCATGCTTCATCATCATCATCATCATCATCATCCCTTTCCACTCTGAATTATAGGTTTCTGCATCTGCTATATGTAGGAGCATTAACTGTGTAGCTCTGAAATACCCCATTCAAATCTGGTAATCCCAAACTGCCTTGTTCTTTTGGAAGAATCAGCTTATCCCATTTGACTCTTCCCATCTTCTTTTCCCAGGTAAAATTATTCAGCTCTTTAGTAATTGCTATCCACAACTTCTCTGGTTTAGACAAATATGCCTGACCTGTGTATAAAACTAAAGGGACTAAAAACATTTAACTACTTGTATCTTACTATCCATATCCACATAACAGAACTTCCAGTTTCTCAGTTTTTGTATTTTGCTTAGTCTCTTCCCACATATCCTTAACTGCCACACCAGAATCATTTTTTAATCCATACTCCTAAGTACTTCCTAAGTGCTTCATTTTATCATGTTCCCATAAATATGGGTATTGCTGAACTAATTAGTGTGTGGGTACATAATTTACAGCTATTGCCTTTGTTTTAGCTTCATTAATTTTGTATTCCAAAAAGATTTGAAACTGCCTCAAAATGTTCCACAACACTGAAATGTCCTTTTCTGGTTTTATCAGGTATAAAATAATAATGTCTGCAAACAGAGCCAGCTTTTCTTGAACACGATACTAATTATATCCTTGAATTTT